>NW_019942608.1:0-9295 GCF_002910315.2 Salvelinus sp. IW2-2015 | reverse complement strand
CTTGACAAACAACCCAAACATATGCGCCAAGCTTAGACATCCACAAGGTCCTTGCCATGTAACGAGGCTGACTGCCTCATATATAGTTACTTCCCTTAAGGAAAAGCACCTTGTGAAGGCGTAACAATATTTCCGTTTTCATCTGTGTAGTAGCTTCTCCAACGTCTAGAGTAATATTATCTACCTGCACAATATAATTGATCATTCCTACACCATTACTCTTGACCATTTCCTCTAACACAATATTATTGACAATCTGTTCTTGAAGAAGGTCGTTAACAAAATGCATGAAGACATGGCTAAAGGTCATCAGATTTGTGAACATAATCCCTAGCTGTGTTTGCGCTTTCCATGTTATCTGTTGTCTGTATTTGTCGCATGCGTCAAAAATGTATTTGTCGCATGCGTCGAATAAAACCGGTGCAGATGAAATGCGTTCTTACAAACCTTAACCAACAATGCAGTTAAGAAAAATAGAGTTAAGAAATATTTGCTAAATAAACTCAAGTTAAAAATAAATAAATATGAGGCTCCAGTATATACAGGGGTAACAGGTACCGAGTCAATGTGCTAGGGTACAGGTTAGTTGTGTCACGCCCTGGCCTTAGTATTCTTGGTTTTCTTTATTATTTTAGTTAGGTCAGGGTGTGACATGGGGTATGTTTGTGTTTTGGGTGATTATATGGTAAAGGGGGTGTTGGGTTTTGTGTGTGGTTTTGTGTTGAGTGAATATGTCTAGGTATGTCTATGGTTTAGTGAGGGTTTCTAGGTATGTCTATGGTTGCCTGAGTGGTTCTCAATCAGAGACAGATGTCTTTCATTTGTCTCTGATTGGGAGCCATATTTTAGGCAGCCATAGGCATCATGTTTTTGTTGGGTCATTGTCTAAGTCTGTGTCTAGGTCTAGGTCTGTGTCAAGGTTGCATGTTTTGCATTTAGTCGGTTATAGCTTCACGGTCATCGATTTGTTGTTTTGCTTCGTTTGTTCATCTTCTTAATAAAGAGAAGATGTATTTTTCACACGCTGCGCCTTGGTCCGCTTTCTCTCCCTTTGTCGATCGTGACAAGTTGAGGTAATTGAGGAAAAATGTACATGTAGGTAGAAGTAAAGGGTCAAAGCAGACTGCACCGTTTTCTTGTTTTTAAAATGTATGGATAGCCAGGGGCACACTCCAACACTCAGACATTACTTACAAAAAATGCATTTGTGTTTAGTGAGTGCACTACACAGACGCATATCTTGTATTCAAGATCCTAAATGGCCTGGCTCCCCCTCCACTCAGTATTTTTGTTAAACAGAAAACCCAAACATATGGCAGCAGATCCACAAGGTCTGCCATGAGAGGTGACTGTATAGGATCAGGGGCAGTAGGGATGACCACGTGTTCTCTTGATAAGTGCATGAATTTGACAATTTTTCTGTCCTGCTAAGCATTCAAAATGTAAAGAGTACTTTTGGCTGCCAGGGGAAATTAATGGAGTAAAAAGTACAATATTTTCTTTAGGAATGTAGTGAAGTAAATGTAAAAATTGTCAAAAATATAAATAGTAAAGTACAGAAACACCCAAAAACGAATTAAGTAGTACTTTTAAGTATTTTTACTTAAGTACTTTACAGAACTGATCTTTTGTCTTGCCCATTTACCCCCTGAATGGCACACACATATACAATCCATGTCTCAATTGTCTCAAGGCTTAAAAATCATTATTTAACCTGTCTCCTCCCCTTCATCTACACTGTGATTGAAGGGAATTTAACAAGTGACATCAATAAGGGATCATAGCTTTCACCTGGATTCACCTGGTCAATCGAAGTCATGGAAAGAGCTGGTGTTCCTAATGTTTTGTACACTCAGATTAGCTACAGATCTAAGTTTAAAAAATACCGTAAACCTTAAAATAATATGGCAAGTTAAATCAATTTGAAACTTTGCTTAAACAACGTGCATTATATTTACGTATTGCTCAGTTTACTAAACTCTAGTTCCTTACCTCCTTACATTGAAGAAAAGTTAATTAAATCACCCTGCCAGATTACAATGAGTTTTACAGTATTTTTGCAAAGACTTTAACTGTTTACTCCATATAAGTGTCACCTGAGATGTACTGTATCAAGCCCTTTCTGTGGCTCATATTCAACATCCCCTGTCCCTTACCTTCAATTTGTCTTCTCAGTTCGTCCAGCAGGGTTTGCTGTTGCTCCACTCTGAACTCTGTGGTTTTGGCCCTCAATGTCAAAGCTTGAAGTTTCCTCTCCTGAAATGGAAAACAGTTATTTGAATGAATATGTAATAACATATATTTAGGCAGATCGTATATTTAGGAAGATCATATATCATATTGCACAACAGCTGATGAAACTAACATTGTAAAGTATGGAAAAAGGGAATCAGTGTTATTTCCAGTGTTACATCAGTTATTTCCTGTCTACACAATACCTTCTAATCAACAGATTTGCATGGGCAAGAGTTTTGGCTTTCCATGGTGAAATCACTATGCATTAAATTGGTTAATAAACCAATAAAAAGTTGTTGGTTCGAATCCCTGAGCCGACAAGGTGAAATGTGCTCTTTACACGAATTTCTCCTATAAGTCGCTCTGGATAAGAGTTTCTGCTAAATGACTAAACATGTAAATGTCAAATAACAAAGAGAGTTTGAAAACTATCTGTCAATAACAGCTAGTTTTCAGTTTTCCCCTCTCCACGGAAGACCACTAAAAAGCCATTTTTGCCCATTTTAATGGAAATCTATTACAGTAAGGTACTTAATGTTTGAGCCTCCTGGTCAATGATGATGGCACTTTAAAATTTAGACATTTCACCTTTATGCTTAGTCTCCATCCTCTCCATCAGGCTCTCACTGGTGCTCAGTCTCCAACCTCTCCATCAGGCTCTCACTGGTGCTCAGTCTCCATCCTCTCCATCAGGCTCTCACTGGTGCTCAGTCTCCATCCTCTCCATCAGGCTCTCACTGGTGCTCAGTCTGCTCTCCATGGCTGTCAGCTGGGCTGCTTGAGCTACGACAATACATATGACATTCTGTATGTTAGCAGCTGTTGATTCTCATTCTGAACATTTGAATACATTCACAAAAATAAGTGATTGTTTTGATTACCTTTGTTCTCTCTGTGTAGGACAGAAACATTCACCTCCATGTTCCTCAGCCTTTCCACTTGGCTCTCTGCAGCTGACAGTCTGGTCTCCGTGGTTGTGAGCTGTGCTGCTTGACCAAACAACAGTATCAAATGTCATTGTCTTTGTTAGTAGCTGATTCCCAAGTTTAAAGGGAAAGTTCACCCATTTTTACATGTGGCCTTTTTTCACTCTTTCTGTGCTTCTAGTTAATCCCCCTAACAGTTTTTAAAAATTATGTTAAGTTACAGAGAACATTGGTTGTCACATATGTCTCTGCACAACAACAAATAAAATTGCAGTGAATGATACTGTTTACAACAACAAAAATATGCAAATATGTGTAATACCCTTGTTAGAACCAAGTATTGAGTTTATTCTTGTTAGAACCAAGTATTAGGTTTTGACCAATAAGGTAGCTTGTTAAGCTGTGGCCAGCTGGAAAAAGGATGGACATTACATTATGATGGACATTACGTTACATTAAAAATTATAAAAGAATACGATAAAAAAGAACAAAACCCATACCTACCGGGTTTTGAAGGGAAATATCGATTTTATTTTATAAGATAGTTATTTTTATTTTGTTAAGAAAGACTTAGTAAAGACTGAAGCTACCGTCTCATCGTGGAGGTATTTGACAACCTTGAGGTTAGCCTAGCATCATGCGACACCGAGAGAGAATTGCTTGGGGAAGATTAACTAGTTCATGTTCCCATGGGATATCGGTTATTGCTAAGGAGTACTGTCTGCATTGATAGCGGGGCTTGCTGTGGATCTTGTGAGGAAACCTTCACGGAACTGCTATACTTCGCTGAGGGAATATCTACGAGTAGTGAGTAACCACAACGGTGGGGTGACTTTATGTGTGTCGTCATTTTTATGAGCTCCAACGCGCGCCAATGGGGTTTAACCAAGCTTGAAATAACCTGGACATGGGTTGTGCACGACTCATTGGGGTTTATTATTTTTTATTTATTTTGATGTGGTGCTTCGAAAATGTAATAATACACATCTTGAACCTTATGTATGTTGCTTTGATGGAGTCATTTACAGTTTCAATTTAATTTAATGCATCGGAAAGCATATCCTTATACAATAACAAAAATCTATAATCTTTCTATCTGAAGTTAATACCCTAGTTGTCATCACCCTAGATAGTTTACAATAGGGATTCTTATTGGAGATGTACTTCTCACCTAACATCCCATGCTGTTGAGATATTCTATGTAAGGTCATGAGAGTCAAATTCGAGCCTGGTGAGAGGGTTACATATAGTATGGTTTTATGGGACAATGGAACATTTGTTTTTTAAATTGAGTGCAMAGACKTTATCCAGACAGAGATTCWGATGTAATATGAGTTGGTTTGGAGGGTGTTGGAGCATTTTATAACATGTTTTAGACACATTTTAATAATGCGTTATAGTCTATGGCAAGTGATGACTCTCTGTAATTAAACAAAATATTTAAAAACTTTAAAAACTGTTTGGGGGAACAACTACAAGCACAGAAAGAGATAACATTTTAAGTTCAAAACTTTGTCCATTCTTGTTAGGAATGGACATTTGTCTTCGGCTAACAGGCATGTGGCTAAAAAACAAACACATTCTCATTCTGAACCCTTGAATACATGATATAGAAATATAGCTGTTTCAACATTTGATTTGAATTACTTTCGTTACCCCTTTTGGTGTCAACAACAGCCTCAATGTTTTTCAGTTCCTCCAACTGTTCTCTGTAGCTGTCAGTCGGGCCTTAATGGTTCTTAGTTCCATCAGAAAGTTACACATGTCTGGCTGGCAGCTACTGACTGTCTTGGCTCGGGCTGATGCTTAGAGCTGAGAAGAACTTCAGTCTCTATGCCCTGTGCCTGCTCAGGCTGAATCTGTACCGTGATGTCATTCAGGTTCACTTCTATCATGACTCAGGATATGACTCAGAAACAGTTCAAAATATGTATTATACAAGAGGACAGGCCAGGGCAGGCATAATGGGCAGAACTAGAAAGACTCAAAAATGGGAAACCACGCTGGTAAGACTTGGCAGGACAAGACGAACTGGCAACAGACAAACAGAAAACACTGGTATAAATACACAGGGAATAATGGGGTCACACGGGAGACACATGGTGGGGGGTGGAGACAAGCACAAGACAGGTGAAAGAGATCAGGGCGTGACATCGTCACTGAGCATCTGAGTCCCAGACAGACATGGCAGCACCAGGGTCTGAGTCCCCCATTCTACAACTTGTACAGTTGGAGTAGGAATTTTACATACACTTAGGTTGGAGTCATTAAAACTCGTTTTTCAACCACTCCACAAATGTCTTGTTAACAAACTATAGTTTCGGCAAGTCGGTTAGGACATCTACTTTGTGCATGACACAAGTCATTTTTCCAACAATTGTTTACAGACAGATTATTTCACTTATAATTCACTGTATCACAATTCCAGTGGGTCAGAAGTTTACATACACTAAGTTGACTGTACCTTTAAACAGCTTGGACATTTCCAGAAAATTATGTCATGGCTTTAGAAGCTTCTGATCGGCTAATTGACATAATTCGAGTCAATTGGAGGTGTACCTGTGGATACATTTTAAGGCCTACCTTCAAGCTCGGTGCCTCTTTGCTTGACATCTGGTCTGATGAAACAAAAATAGAACTGTTTGGCCATAATGACCATCCTATGTTTGGAGGGAAAAGGAGGACGCTTGCAAGCCGAAGAACACCATCCCAACTGTGAAGCACGGGGGTGGTAGCATCATGTTGTGCATTCCAGGAGGGACTGGTGCACTTCACAAAATAGATGGCATCATGAGGCAGGAAAATTATGTGGATATATTGAAGCAACATCTCAAGACATCAGTAAGGAAGTTAAAGGTTAAAATGTCAGGAGGGATGGGCCAAAATTACTACCCGAAACGTTTGACCCAAGTTAAATAATTTAAAGGCAATGCTACCAAATACTAATCGAGTGTATGTAAACGTCTGACCCACTGGGCATGTGATGAAATAAATAAAAGCTGAAATAAATAATTCTCTCTACTATTATTCTAACATTTCACATTCTTAAAATAAAGTGGTGATCCTAACTGACCTAAGACAGGGACTTTTTACAAGGTTTAAATGTCAGGAATTGTGAAAACTGAGTTTAAATGTATTTGGCTAAGGTGTATGTAAACTTCTGACTGTACGTAAGTAATGTCAAAATTCACACAAAACCTCTCGGCTACCTAGGTAGCTCCTAGTCCTGTCTCTTTTCTTTCTACACCTTTCCATGTCAAATCAAATCAAATGTTATTTGTCTCATACACATGTTGTGTAGCGAAATGCTTATGTTTCTCCAACATCTCCAACAGTGCAGTAATATCTAACAATACACACAATACACGCAACCTAAAAGTAAAGGATGAAATTAGGGAATATATAAATATAACGATGAGCTATGTCTGAGTGGCATAGACTAAAATACAGTAGAATAGAATACAGTATATACATATGAGATGAATATAGCACAAATATGTAAACATTATTAAAGTGACTAAAATTCCATTATTCAAGTGGCCAGTGATTTCAAATCTATGTATATGGGGCWGCAGCTTTTAAGGTGCAGGGTTATGTAACGGGTGGAAGCCGCCTAGTGATGGCTATTTAATAGTCTGATGGCCTTGAGATAGAAGCTGTTTTTCAGTCTCTCTGTCCCAGCTTTGATGCACATATACTGGCCTCTCCTTCTGGATGATAGCGAGGTGAACAGACAGCGGCTCGGGTGGTTATTGTCCTTGATGATCTTTTTCACCTTCCTGTGACATCGGGTGCTGTAGGTGTCCTGAAGGGCAGGTAGTTTGCCCCAGTTGATGCTTTGGGTAGACAGCACCACCCTCTGGAGAGCCCTGCGGTTGCGGGAGATATAGTTGCCGTGCCAGGTGGTGATACAGCGCGACAGGATGATCTCAATTGTGCATCTGTAATAGTTTGTGAGGGTTTTCGGTGCCAAGCCAAAATTCTTCAGCCTCCTGAGGTTGAAGAGGCGCTGTTGCGCCTTTGCGCCTTCTTCACCACACTGTCTGTGTGGGTGGACCATTTCAGATCGTCAGTGATGAGTACGCCGAGGAACTTGAAGCTTTCCACCTGCTCCACTGCGGTCCCGTRGATGTGGATAGGGGCGTGGTCCCTCTGCTGTTTCCTGAAGTCCACGATCAGCTCCTTTGTTTTGTCAACATTGAGTGAGAGGTTATTTTCCTGGCACCACCTCCTCTCTGTAGGCTGTCTCGTCATTGTTGGTAATCAGGTCTACTACTGTTGGGTCGTCTGCAAACTTGATGATTGAGTTGGAGCCGTGCGTGTCCATGCAGTCATGGGTGATCAGGGAGTACAGGAGGGGGATGAGCACGCACCCTTGTGGGGCACCTGTGTTGAGGATCAGCGAAGTGGAGGTGTTGTTTGCTACCCTCACCACCTAGGGGTCAGCCAGTCAGAAAGTCCAGGACCCAGTTGCACAGGTCGGGGTTCAGACCCATTTCCCCAAGTTTAATGGTGAGCTATAGTCAATGAACAYCATTTTTACATAGMTATTCCTCTTCTCCAGATGAGATAGGGCAGTGTGCAGTGCGATGGCGATTGCATCATCTGTGGATCTATTGGGGCAGTAAGCAAATTGAACTGGGTCTAGGGTGTCAGGTAAGGTAGAGGTGATATGATCATTAACTCGCCTCTCAAAGCACTTCATGATGACAGAAGTGAGTGCTACGGGGCGATAGTCATTTAGTTCAGTTACCTTGCTTTCTTGGGTACAGGAGCAATGGTGGGCATCGACACGAGCCTACCAGACGAGCTAAACTACTTCTATGCTCGCTTTTGAGGCACCAGCTTTTATTTTTGTAAATAATAGCTGGTGCACGATATCTAAGGAAGTCTCTAGCTATTGCTCGCCTGAGCTAGACTTCCCGGGTGGCGCAGTGGTCTAGGGCACTGCATCGCAGTGCTAGCTGCGCCACCAGAGTCTCTGGGTTCACGCCCAGGCTCTGTGCAGCCGGCCGCAACCGGGAGGTCCGTGGGGCGACGCACAATTGGCATAGCGTCGTCCGGGTTAGGGAGGGTTTGGCCGGTAGGGATATCCTTGTCTCAGTAGTAAAATGTAATAAAATGTATGCACTCTACTGTAAGTCGCTCTGGATAAGAGCGTCTGCTAAATGACTAAAATGTAAAATGTAGGTAGAGTATCTCATGATAAAATGTAGACAACACTACCTACCTAGAGAGTTTTTATCTGTATGTTTCGTATCTGTTTACATACCACCACAGTCAGAGGCTGGCACTAAGACAGCATTGAATGAGCTCTATTCCGCCATAAGTAAACAAGAAAACGCTCACCCAAAGGCGGGGACAGTGAATAAGGACTTTAGTGCAGTGAAACTTAAATCCATTTAAACCAAATTTCTGTCAAATGTTAAATGTGCAACCAGAGGGAAAAACAACTGGGACCACATTTACTCCATATACAGAGATGCATACAAAGCTCTCCCTCGCCCTCCATTTGACAAATCTGACCATAATTATATCCTCCTGCTTATTATATCCCTGCTTACAAGTAAAATTAAAGCAGGAAGCACCAGTGACTAGATCAAAAAAAAGTGGTCAGATGAAGCAGGACTGCTTCGCTAGCACAGACTGGAATATGTTCCTCCGATTGAGGAGGAATTGAGGAGTAATTGAGGAGGCATTGAGGAGTCACCAACATCAATCATTGGCTTCATCAATAAGTGCATTGGTGACATCGTCCCCACAGTGACCGTACGTACATACCCCAACCAGAAGCCATGGATTACAGGCAACATCCGCACTGAGCTAAAGGCTAGAGCTGCCGCTTTCAAGGAGCGGGACTCTAACCTGATAAGCTGATAAGAAATCTCGCTACGAACCATCAAACAGTCAAAGCTTCAATGCAGGACTAAGATCGAATCGTACTACACCGGCTCTGACTCTCGTCGGATGTGGCAGGGCTTGCAAACCATTACAGACTACAAAGGGAAGCACAGCCGAGAGCTGACCAGTGAACGACCATACCAGATGAGATAAATTACTTCTATTCGCTTCGAGGCAAATAACACTGAAAAAACAATGCATGAGAGAACCATCTGTTCTGTAGAAAGATCTCT
>NW_019942607.1:615315-616493 GCF_002910315.2 Salvelinus sp. IW2-2015 | reverse complement strand
GCTCACTGTTTCACTGTCCTCTATCCTCTACAGCTTAGGGGTAGGGTTAGTGTTGAGGCTAGGGGTAGGGTTTGGGTTGAGGGGTAGGGTTGAGGCTAGGGGTAGGGTTTGGGTTGAGGCTAGGGGTAGGGTTTGGGTTGAGGGGTAGGGTTGAGGCTAGGGGTAGGGTTTGGGTTGAGGGGTAGGGTTGAGGCTAGGGGTAGGGTTACAGTTGAACGGTTAGTGCTTTCCGTTAATTATTAAAAAGTTATCACGGTTCCCAATTTTGTTTTTGATAATATTATATGAAATAATGACACTAAAATGACTTTAACGCTTTTTAATGGAAATTTTCCATTGTCTTTGTCAGGTCCTCATAGAACAGTAGGAAATTACTATTAAATAATACAATATTTTAGTTGTATATATTACTTAGTTCTATTAAATAATACAATATTTTAGTTGTATATATTACCTAGTTCTTTTTGATGACCTTGTAATTGTTCATTTTTTAAAGTCATCATCTGATCTCAGCTCAGGTAGTAGCATCCAGCCAGAGAGCCATCTAATGGTATCTCTGTGCTCCCCATATTGTACTGTCTGTAGTCATCCTATTTAGCTAAGCTAGCCTGCCTAAGTATGCTGCAGAGCTGTCTGACAAAATCATTTTACTAGTTCTTTAAAGTAGATACTTTCACAAACTGTTTATTCCTCTCTCTCATCATCATTGTGTTGTGTACATTCCTCTCTCGTGCGGTCTATGTGGCCTGTGTGTATCTAACCTAACGTAGCAGGTGTAAAAGTGTATCCATCTCGGTCCGAGCTGAAAATAACAGTTGCAATGGATTCTGGTCATTGCAGTTAATTACCACGTTTCTTAGCGGAACTAGCTTTAATATTTTCTTAATGAAAAAAACAACTCTCTTCAATCCAGCTTCCCACATAGATCTTGACTTGATTTTTCTCGTAAATGATCTGATTTCTCTCTAGAGAAATGGTGCATTGGACTCACAAAAGAAACAAACTAAATGAAATTCAAGGATTTGAATTGACGTTGGTCAATTAGTTGTTTAATTTTTATTTTTTGACAAAATGTTGGTTAATTGCCCAGCACTTGTTAGGGTTGAAGCTAGGGTTAGGGTTAGTGTTGAAGCTAGGGTTAGGGTTAGTGTTGAGGCTAGGGTTAGGGTTAGTGTTGA
>NW_019942607.1:606277-610684 GCF_002910315.2 Salvelinus sp. IW2-2015 | reverse complement strand
TCAACGTTTCCTTAGCGGAAACTAGCTGTACACTTATTTGCCTTAATCGAAGGAAAAACAACTGCTCTTGCTGTCAAGTCCAGGCCTTGCGCCCGACATAGGATCGTTTGGTACTTTGAATTTTTTTCTCAGTAGAGAATTGTGATTGTGCTGATTGTCTCTGCGTAGAGAAATGGTGCGGCATTGGACCTGCACAAAAGAAATGGCGCAACTAAGATGGATAATTGCAAAGGATTTTTAACTTGACGGGTGTGGTGCAACTTTAGTTTTGTTTTTAGAATTTTTATTTTCTTTGACAAAGGATGTTTGTTTAGATTGCCCAGAAACCTATTGTTTAGGGGTTGAAGAGCTGAGGAGGTATTAGGGTTATCGTAGGGCCTTGAATGTAGCTAGGGTTTAGGGTTTAGTGTTTTGAGGCTAGGGTAGTAGGGTGTAGGGTTAGCTGTTGAAGGCTTAGGGTATAGGGGTTAGTGTTAGAGGAGGGGTAGGTTAGTGTGTTGAGGGCTAGGGTTAGGGGTTAGTGTTGAGGTTAGGGTTAGGGTTTAGTGTTGAGGCTAGGGGTAGGTAGTGTTGAGGTGTAGGGTTAGGGTCGGGTTGAGGTAGGGTTAGTGTGAGGGTGGGTAGGTTAGTGTTGGAGGCTAGGGTTAGGTTAGTGTTGAGGTAGGGTTAGAGGTTTAGTGTTGAGGCTAGGGTTAGGGTTTAGTGGTTGAAGGTTAGGGGTAGGGTTTAGCAGTGTTGAGGCTGAGGGCGTTGGTGAAGGTTAGTGTTTGAGGCCCTTAGGGTGTAGGGTTAGTGATTGAGGGCTGAGGGGGTAGGGTTAGGGTTGGGTGTGTAGGGGTAGGGGTTAGTGTTGAGGGCTAGGGGTGTAGGGTTAGAGTGTTGAGGTGGTAGGGAGTGTGGGTAGGGTCTAGGGTAAGTGGTTGACGTTAAGGCTAGGGTTAGGTTAGAGCTGGTTGGTGGTAGGCTAGGGGGGTTGGTGGTTAGTTTAGGGTTTGAGGGTAGTTGGGGGTTGAGGTAGTTAGTGTTGAGCTGTTAGGGTTATTTAGGAGGTTAGTGTTGAAGGCTAGGGTTAGGGTGTAGTGTATGAGGCTATGGGTCTCGGGAGTTAGGTGTGTGAGGGCTAGGGTTAGTGTTTGGAAGGTTAGGGTTAGTGTTGGAGTTAGGGTTAGGTCAAAATCCCTGGCTAAGGACCCTAGGCCTGTCTCATAGAAAAAACACTTAAAACTTCAAGAAACTTCCTGCTAACATAAAGCTTAGACAAACAGTAGAACTAATCATGGGAGACACAACGGGTATTGAAAATCTACTACCCTAGTTCGACACAGTCTGAATGTCTGTTGGGACAGAGTTCTTYCTGATCGGTGGGTCCCCCAYGGGACGGTTGAGCTAACATAGGCTAATGCGATTAGCATGAGGTTGTAAGTAACAAGAACATTTCCCAGGCAATAGACATATCTGATATTGGCAGAAAGCTTAAATTGTTGTTAAGACGTTCCAGACATTGGTAGAATCCTTAGACTCCCCGTGGTAATCTAAAACGGAATAGTTTCAGTACATCCAGGGTCTACAGTCCTCTCTTCTCTCTGTCTCACAACTTATGTGTTTAAAAAGCTGGCTAMGGTTTCTGAGTGTTTGATGCCACAGACACCATATGAATGCTGTCTTCATTTCCATGTTCCTGCCAGCTCACCAGTGTGTTATAGAAATGTGCACAGCACACAGAGCCACTCAACAGAAACCTTTGTGTAGCCTAACAGTTGGTCCCTGTAAGATAGACCCCATGTTCACAACCACACTAATGTCCTCTATACTCACCGTCATAGTCACACACATACAGTGTACAGAACAGATTCAGACAAGCATGTACAGAAATACATCTCTTCTTTCTCTGTGGGCATTTTACATAATGAGGGAAACTTTCTCAGAAGCCTTCTAAGCTGCTGAGTATGCAGTATGGCTCTGAGCCGCTTACACACACACTTCCTCTCTCTGACACACACCCACGTTCAACTGGCATCCTACCTGTGCCCGTCGCTGAAGAGAGCTCTGGGAGAGTCCAGCGTATCCCAGTCCAGCTCAGCTTGACTCGGCTCGAATCCGCTCTGTCTGTCTGTCTGTCTTTCTGTCTGTCTGTCTGTCTGTCTGTCTGTCTGTCTGTCTGTCTGTCTGTCTGTCTGTCTGTCTGTCTGTCTGTCTGGACATTTATACTTATATATAATAATGAGTATTTCTGTAAATGATGTGGCTCTCTGCAATATCACCGGATGTTTTTGGAACCAGTGAACATAACGCGCCAATGTAACTGAGAATTTTGGATATAAATATGCACTTTATCGACCAAAACATATATGTATTGTGTAACATGAAGTCCTATGAGTGTCATCTGATGAAGATCATCAAAGGTTAGTGATTCATTTTATCTCTATTTCTGCTTTTTGTGACTCCTCTCTTTGGCTGGAAAAATGGCTGAATTTTTCTGTGACTTGGCGGTGACCTAACATAGTCGTTTGTGGTGCTTTTGCTGTAAAGCCTATTTGAAATCGGACACTTTGGTGGGATTAACAACAAGATTACCGTTGAAATGGTATAAAATACATGTATGTTTGAGGAATTTTAATTATGAGATTTCTGTTGTTTGAATTTGGCGCCGTGCACTTTCACTGGCTGTTGTGATATCGATCCCGTTAACGGGATTGCAGCCATAAGAAGTTTGAACAACAGTCTGTCTATTTCCATCAGGTCTGTGTCATCTCAACTCATCATGTAACAGACAGACAACATTAACAACAGTCTGTCTATTTCCATCGTGCTGTGTCATCTCAACTCATCATGAAACAGACGACAGACAGACAACATTAACAACAGTCTGTCTATTTCCATCAGTGCTGTGCCATCTCAACTCATCATGTAACAGACAGACAGACAACATTAACAACAGTCTGCCTAATTCCATCAGTACTGTGCCATCTCAACTCATCATGTAACAGACAGACAACATTAACAACAGTCTGTCTAATTCCATCAGTACGTGCCATCTCAACTCATCATGTAACAGACAGACAACATTAACAACAGTCTGTCTATTTCCACCAGTATTGTGCCATCTCAACTCATCATGTAACAGACAGACAGACTTCAGACAGACAACATTACAACAGTCTGTCTAATTCCATCAGTACTGTGCCATCTCAACTCATCATGTAACAGACAGACAGACAGACAGACAACATTAACAACAGTCTGTCTAATTCCATCAGTACTGTGTCATCTCAACTCATCATGTAACAGACAGACAGACAGACAACATTAACAACAGTCTGTCTATTTCCATCAGTATTGTGTCATCTCAACTCATCATGTAACAGACAGACACATTAACAACAGTCTGTCTATTTCCATCAGTGCTGTGTCATCTCAACTCATCATGTAACAGACAGACAGACAGACAACATTAACAACAGTCTGTCTAATTCCATTAGTACTGTGTCATCTCAACTCATCATGTAACAGACAGACAGACAGATAGACAGACAGACGACATCAACAACAGTCTGTCTAATTCCATCAGTACTGTGTCATCTCAACTCATCATGTAACAGACAGACAGACAGACAACATTAACAACAGTCTGTCTAATTCCATTAGTACTGTGTCATCTCAACTCATCATGTACAGACAGACAGACAGATAGACAGACAGACGACATCAACAACAGTCTGTCTAATTCCATTAGTACTGTGTCATCTCAACTCATCATGTAACAGACAGACAGACGACAGACAGACAGACACAGACAGACAGACAGACAGACAGACAGACAGACAGACAGACAGACAGACAACAGACAGACAGACAGACAGACAGACAGACAGACAGACAGACAGACAGACAGACAGACAGACAGACAACAGACAGACAGACAGACAGACAGACAGACAGACAGACAGACAGACAGACAGACAGACAGACAGACAGACAGACAGACAGACAGACAGACCAGACAGACAGACAGACAGACAGACACATTAACAACAGTCTGTCTATTTCCATCAGTGCTGTGTCATCTCAACTCATCATGTAACAGACAGACAGACAGACAACATTAACAACAGTCTGTCTAATTCCATCAGTGCTGTGTCATCTCAACTCATCATGTAACAGACAGACAGACAGACGGACAGACGGACAGACGGACAGACGGACAGACGGACAGACGGGCAGACGGACAGACGGACAGACGGACAGACGGACAGACGGACAGACGGACAGACGGACAGACAGACAACATTAACAACAGTCTGTCTATTTCCATCAGTACTGTGTCATCTCAACTCATCATGTAACAGACAGACAGACAGACAACATTAACAACAGTCTGTCTATTTCACAGTGCTGTGTCATCGTCAT
>NW_019942607.1:595204-600443 GCF_002910315.2 Salvelinus sp. IW2-2015 | reverse complement strand
TTGTGTCTTTTCGTCCTTGTCTGTCTTTTTGTCTCTTTGTCCTGTTTTCTGGATTCCGAGCTTAACAGCTCTCTAGGTATCTTGGCCACAACAACAAGCTGTCTTCCCCACTGTGTCAAGTTTTGGTTGATGTCTTCTTCTCCAGGAGCACACCGTTTGTTCAGTCCTAATCCTGTTACCCCGCTGTTGTGTCCTTCAGTTGGTCGTCAGGACAAGACGTTGTCAGGGTGTAGTTGAAGAAGGGAATAGAGGCAGTAGATATCAATGCTTGAAGCAGAACATACAGAAAAACACAAAGTGAAAGAGAGGAGGAGGAGAGAGAAAAAAGAGAGGAGGAGGAAGAGAGAAAAAGAGAGGAGAGACAATACTGTGACAAGGACGCTGTGCCCCCATACCCGTCTCTTCACTCCCTTTTCTTCACTCCATACTCCTAAAGTTCTTCTCTTCCATTTTCTCTCATTTTATTAAATCACTCTTTTCTCCTGAGTGTAACAAACATTAGGATCACCTGCTCTTTCCATGACATAGACTGGCCAGGTGAATCCAGGTGAAAGCTATGGTAACTTATTGATGTCAATAAATCATAAGGAATAAGGTTTAAAGTGTCTGTCCCTACTTATCTAGGGATATAAGAAACCCCCATGAAAAAAAATAAAAATAAATGTAGACACAATTTTTATTGGCTACATAAACTACCTTCTTACTTCCATTCGTTTGTATAGGTTACCTTCAGATGAGTCCCCGTGACAACTTGTTGCGTTTTAGAAGCAAAACGGAGAACCCCATTCGCTGTTCATATTGAGAGTGCTCCCATTTTGCCTATTACTTAGTTTTATGCATGTTCTAGAGCGATTTCAGATTGGGAAACATCCCCCTCCTTAGGTCTTAGCATCTCAACTCATCATGTAACAGACAGACAGACAGACAACATTAACAGTCTGACTGTCTACAATGTGTGTTGTCTTTATAGAGCTTTATTAAGAGGCCACAATAGACTCATACACATAAAAACCCAAACTGCTCCTTTAATATGTGGTCTCCACTCTAACACCTCATCCCCTGCCCTCACATCTGACTAACGAGGGAATAAGAAGGGAAAGAAGTGAGAGGGATGAGAGAGGAAGAGAGAGGGAATGAGAGAGGGTTGAGAGAGAGGACAGGTTTACGATAAGAGACCTGACCTGTCGTGTTTATGGTGACATCATTACATCACTGGGTTTGTTTCCATCCCTTCCACACCTTCACTCAGGGTAATAAGGGGGACGGAATTAAACGTGACGCCACACCGTCACTCATGGTAATGGGGGGACGGAATTATACGTGATGCCACACCGTCACTCAGGGTAATAGGGGGACAGAATTAAACGTGACACCACCCTTAAATCCAGCTGTAAATGAAGGGAGGGAAAGACAGGGATGGGAGTGAGAAATAGAAAAAGAGAGGGAGGGGGCAGGAAAGAGAGGATGGCTTCTGGGAGAGAGAGAGGACGCCTTCGTAGCGTTATGCCTACTTGTGTTGAGTTTGATCACAGGCATATAGCCTAGGCAGGCTACGGCTGGGAAACTAAAAGAACTCCCCTTTCAACACAGTATTCTGTTATGTAGAAAGAACGAGACTAGCTAAATTCTTTATTAAACTGCACAGGTGTATTAGCTACAACTGCCCTCACGTTCACGAGCTAACTTAACAACTGTTTAGAGCAGGCAGGTACGGTGGCTCCCGTAGGACATATAAGATGAGTCAAAAGGRACACAACAATAATTCACAGGGGCTACATAGCGAACATAAAACATGCAGCTGTTTATTATGGATTCTCATTACAGTTAAGTTGGCATACGCTAAGCAGTATATGTTGATTCACGCTCTCTACTCTCTCGCGCAAATGTTGACGCCGTTGTCTCTCCATGAGATGTGGGCTTTACACCACGCGTAGAACAGCTAAGTGCGTCGTTGCTTTTCTGCCCTTCCGTGTCACTTTATACACAGAAGATCTGCAATRAACACAGAATCAARAGGTTTATCTGTCTCTCTGTGACCCGCAGATTACATCAGAACAAAGTTGACTACAAATAGMTTTCAAAGTTGCCAATTTCTTTGCAATTGTTACAAACAAGCAAAGAATAGAGCTATGCCGCAAATTAAAACCGATATGACTGCAAAAGATAAATATACTGAACAGAAATATAAATGCAACAACTTCAAATATTTCACTGAGTTACAGTTCACATAAGGAAATCAGTCAATTGAAATAAAGTCATTAGGCCCTAATCTATGCATTTCACGAATGTGAATACAGATATGCATCTGTTGGTCACAGATATGCATCTGTTGGTCACAGATACCTTAAAAAAATGGGCCTCACAATGGGCCTCAGATCTTCATCACGGTATTTCTGTGCATTCAAATTGCCTCTATAAAATGCCAATTGTGTTCATTGTCCATAGCTTATGTCTGCCCATACCATAACCCCACCGCCACCATGGGGCACTCTGTTCACAATGTTGACATCAGCAAATCGCTAGCCCACATGACGCCCTACAGTGGTCTGCGGTTGTGAGCCAGTTGGATTACTGCCAAATCTCTAAAACGACGTGGCTTATGGTAGATAAATTAACATTAAATTCTGTGGCAACAGCTCTGGTGGACATTCCTACAGTCAGCATGCCAATTGTACGCTCCCTCAAAACTTGAGACATCTGTGGCATTGTATTGTGTGACAAAACTGCACATTTTAGAGTGGCCTTTTATTGTCCCCAGCACAAGGTGCACCTGTGTAATGATCATTCTGTTKAATCRYCTTCTTGATATGCCACACCTGTCAACTGGATGGATTATCTTGGCAAAGGAGAAATGCTCACTACCAGGGATGTAAACAAATTCTTGCACAACATTTTAGAGAATGTTTATTTCAGCACATGAAACATGGGACCAACACTTTACATGTTGCGTTTAGATTTTTGTTCAGTGTATATTATATGCCTATATATTTAAATCACAGATGTTTTTGTATATTCATTCAATTGAATTATATTTAGCTAATTCTAGGCTACTGTCATGATGTGTAACAACATGTGCACAATGTTGTGCCAAATGTTGATTTAGTGTTTTATTATAGAGTAAAGCACTTACAATAATCCGCCTCAATATTTGCAGCAATAAGAAATAATATCTASCTAGGAGCTGATTCGGCGTCAGTATTGATGAATAATTCTAATGTTAAGGTAAGATYTGAAAAGGGAAAGCTGATCCAAGAGCAGTGCTGCTTTACTTTTGATCCTGTCAGTATCGACACATGGTCTAACGATGCACTTAGCGAATGTTCTCTCAACTTCCTTGTTTGGGAAACACTCTTAAAAAATTGTCTCGTAAATAACGATGCATCTGGTACGATCATCATAACGCTTACGTTACATCGCAACTGGGAAACAAGGCCCAGAAAAGGAACTCATTTCATCGATTAAGATGTCGATTAAGATTAGATGGAGTTTCGAGTTTTTAAACGAATACGTCTTTGGTTGATTTTCACTTCCAGAGCTCTGCTATTAAACATTTCACTTCACCAAACATTAAAGTTGTAATGTTTCATCTCCCTATGGTGTCAAAATAGACCATAAAAGACTGTCTGCTTATGGTAGTACTGTTTACGGCATCTCCCTCTCCAGAGTAGAAATGAGATCGCATTATTTTATTATTTGGTCAGGGGTAAATGTGGGACATAAACAGCCAGTAGAATAATGCTCTGCTATTAAACATTTCACTTCACCAAACATTAAAGTTGTAATGTTTCATCTCCTATGGTGTCAAAATAGACCATAAAAGACTGTCTGCTTATGGTAGTACTGTTTACGGCATCTCCCTCTCCAGAGTAGAAATGAGATCGCATTATTTTATTATTTGGTCAGGGGTAAATGTGGGACATAAACAGCCAGTAGAATAATATAATGAATAAGTTCAGTATGCAACAGTAGAATAATGTAATGAATAATGTTCAGTATGCAGCAGTAGAATAATGTAATGAATAAAGTTCAGTACGCCAGCAGTAGAATAATGTAATGAATAATGTTCAGTACGCAGCAGTAGAAAATGTAATGAATAATGTTCAGTACGCAGCAGTAGAATAATGTAATGAATAATGTTCAGTATGCAACAGTAGAATAATGTAATGAATAATGTTCAGTATGCAGCAGTAGAATAATGTAATGAATAATGTCAGTATGCAACAGTAGAATAATGTAATGAATAATGTTCAGTATGCAACAGTAGAATAATGTAATGAATAATGTTCAGTATGCAGCAGTAGAATAATGTAATGAATAATGTTCAGTATGCAGCAGTAGAATAATGTAATGAATAATGTTCAGTATGCAACAGTAGAATAATGTAATGAATAATGTTCAGTATGCAACAGTAGAATAATGTAATGAATAATGTTCAGTATGCAGCAGTAGAATAATGTAATGAATAATGTTCAGTACGCAGCAGTAGAATAATGTAATGAATAATGTTCAGTACGCAGCAGTAGAATAATGTAATGAATAAAGTTCAGTACGCAGCAGTAGAATAATGTAATGAATAATGTTCAGTACGCAGCAGTAGAATAATGTAATGAATAATGTTCAGTACGCAGCAGTAGAATAATGTAATGAATAATGTTCAGTATGCAACAGTAGAATAATGTAATGAATATGTTCAGTATGCAGCAAGTAGAATAATGTAATGAATAATGTTCAGTACGCAACAGTAGAATAATGTAATGAATAATGTTCAGTACGCAACAGTAGAATAATGTAATGAATAATGTTCAGTATGCAACAGTAGAATAATGTAATGAATAATGTTCAGTATGCAACAGTAGAATATGTAATGAATAATGTTCAGTATGCAGCAGTAGAATAATGTAATGAATAATGTTCAGTATGCAACAGTAGAATAATGTAATGAATAATGTTCAGTACGCAACAGTAGAATAATGTAATGAATAATGTTCAGTACTGCAGCAGTAGAATAAATGTAATGAATAATGTTCAGTATGCAACAGTAGAATAATGTAATGAATAATGTTCAGTATGCAGCAGTAGAATAATGTAATGAATAATGTTCAGTATGCAACAGTAGAATAATGTAAATGAATAATGTTCAGTATGCAACAGTAGAATAATGTATTGAATAATGTTCAGTATGCAACAATGCATCAGCAAGACAGATGCAGAGAGAAAGACAGAAAAACCATTAGTCCAA
>NW_019942607.1:577981-589830 GCF_002910315.2 Salvelinus sp. IW2-2015 | reverse complement strand
AGAATGAATAATGTTCAGTATGCAACAGTAGAATAATGTAATGAATAATGTTCAGTATGCAGCAGTAGAATAATGTAATGAATAAAGTTCAGTACGCAGCAGTAGAAAATGTAATGAATAATGTTCAGTACGCAGCAGTAGAATAATGTAATGAATAATGTTCAGTACGCAGCAGTAGAATAATGTAATGAATAATGTTCAGTATGCAACAGTAGAATAATGTAATGAATAATGTTCAGTATGCAGAGTAGAATAATGTAATGAATAATGTTCAGTATGCAACAGTAGAATAATGTATGAATAATGTTCAGTATGCAACAGTAGAATAATGTAATGAATAATGTTCAGTATGCGCAGTAGAATAATGTAATGAAATATGTTCAGTATGCACAGTAGAAAATAAGTAATGAATAATGTTCAGTATGCAACAGTGAATAATGTAATGAATAATGTTCAGTATGCAACAGTAGAAATATGTAATGAATAATGTTCAGTATGCAGCAGTAGAATAATGTAATGAATAATGTTCAGTACGCAGCAGTAGAATAATGTAATGAATAATGTTCAGTAGCACAGTAGAATAATGTAATGAATAAGTTCAGTACGCAGCAGTAGAATAATGTAATGAATATGTTCAGTAGCACAGTAGAATAATGTAATGATAATGTTCAGTATGCACAGTAGAATAATGTAATGAATAATGTTCAGTATGCAACAGTAGAATAATGTAATGAATAATGTTCAGTATGCAACAGTAGAATAATGTAATGAATAATGTTCAGTATGCAACAAGTAGAAATATGTTAATTAAATAATGGGGGGCCAAAGACAGACAGAACATTGGAACTATTAGGAATATCAATTGTTCAAGTCTAGTAGAGACAACTTCCCATCTAATAACACAGGAAATTGGCCAGTGTTGATTTTTCATTGTAACATTTCTAGTGTTGATTCAGGAGTTCAATTCAMCCTGTAGAGTTAAATGAACAATCAGTGGTGTAAAAATAACCCCMAGATTTGGTGTYAATAACAAGAGTTATTGTTTTACACTTTGGAGAGTAAAACAATCCAATTAAAGCCACGCCCTTCATTATCATATTGCCCAGCATGCTCTATTGCAGGTAGATGTTTTAGGATTGTTTTAATATCTGTGTTTTTGCATGTACGTTGATTGATTGATTGATTAATCGTATGCTACACMAACATAAAYAACATACATTTTTCTAAACTAATCCAATAAAGTTGTTAGATTTATTGCACCCGCTGCTGAATGCATAATCGTGGGCAAACTACATCRGGAGCAAACTACCTGCCCTCCAGGACAYCTACAGCACCCAATGTCACAGGAAGGCCAAAAAGATCATCAAGGACAACAGCCACCTGAGCCACTGCCTGTTCACCCCGYTACCATCCAGAAGGCGAGGTCAGTACAGGTGCATCAAAGCTCGGACGAGAGACTGAAAAACAGCTTCTATCTCAAGTCCATCAGACTGTAAAATAGCCATCACTAGGCCGCTTCCACCCGGTTACATAACCCTACACATTAGAGGCTGCTGCCCCATATACATAGACTTGAAATCACTGGCCACTTTAATAATGTAACACTAATCACTTTAATAATGTTTACATATTTTTGCTTTACTCATCACATATGTATATACTGTATTCTATTCTACTGTATTTAGTCTATGCCACTCCGACATTGTTCATCCTAATATTTCTATATTCCTTAATTCCCTTGTGTTACTTTTAGGTTGTGTCTATTGTGTCTATTGTGTCTATTGTGTGTATTGTTATGAATTGTTCGATTTTTCTGGAGCTAGAAACACAAGCATTTCACTACACCCGCAATAACATCTGCTAAACATGTGTATGTGACAAATAAAATGTGATTTGATTTTAAATTTGAAATGGTTGTTCCAGGATAAATGATTTAGGTGTTCTTATCAATTTACCTAACCCTGTCAGTCATTCTGAATGCAGGTTGCGGGTGAATAAAACTATTCTAACTCTGGCTGGATTCCAATAGGAATTACACATTACTTTGCAAGCCTGTATAATGTAATTTGCAGGCCTGATGTGGCCTGTAACTAGGAGTTTCCTAGCACCACTATCTTAGGGTAAACCTAGGCCATCAAAGTAATGCCTTGGGATGTTCTGTATGTAATGTCATAGAGTTTAATTTGAATGATAGAATTTGCATAGGTACTCACTTTGTGAAAGCCACAGGTCTTGAAAAAGAAAGAATTCAATGAGYATGTCTCTGTCACTAACAAATACAGTCACGGGTGGTAACGCTACACTTCACTCAACAACAAAAAAAGCCACCCTGTATCACAACTGGCTGTGACTGGGAGTCCCATAGGGCGGTGCACAATTGGCCCCGCGTTGTTAGGGTTTGGCCGAGGTATGCCATCATTGTAAATAAGAATTTGTTCTTGCCTAGTTAAATAAAGGTTAAATAAAAAAATAAAAAATAAAACTCTCTAGCCATTCTAATAGGATCAGCTCCATATGGGATCAGCTCCATCACACTGTTCCACTGATCTGATCTGCCAAGTACACCATCTGTATTGCTCTGCATCACACACACAACACGCACATACACACACTGAAATTGCTAAATTGCATCACTCTCCTCCGTCCTGAAAATGCCATCTGTCCCCTACTGTTCTTCCAATCCCTCCACATGGCTCCTGTTTTCCTCCTTAGTCCCCCTTTCGCTCCCCTCACTATTCCTCCTCTCTTCCTCCTCCCTCTCTCCTTCCCCAATCTGTATTTTATGCATTTCCCTCCATCCTCTACCACCCTAAACTCCCAGGCGTGAATTGTTCCGTGTACAGCATGGTGTGACAGACCAGCAGGAGGTATCTGTCTGTCTGTCTGTCTGTCTGTCTGTCTGTCGTTGTCTGTCTGTCTGTCTGTCTGCTGTCTGTCTGTCTGTCTGTCTGTCTGTCTGTCTGCTGTCTGTCTGTCTGTCTGTCTGTCTGTCTGTCTGTCTGTCTGTCTGTCTGTCTGTCTGTCTGTCTGTCTGCTGTCTGTCTGTCTGTCTGTCTGTCTGTCTGTCTGTCTGTCTGTCTGTTCTGTCTGTCTGTCTGTCTGCTGTCTGTCTGTCTGTCTGTCTGTCTGTCTGTCTGTCTGTCTGTCTGTCTGTCTGTCTGTCTGTCTGTCTGTCTGTGTCTGTCTGTCTGTCTGTCTGTCTGTCTGTCTGTCTGCTGTCTGTCTGTCTGTCTGTCTGTCTGTCTGTCTGGTCTCTGTTCTGTCTGTCTGTCTGTCTGTCTGTCTGTCTGTCTGTCTGTCTGTCTGTCTGTCTGTCTGTCTGTCATCACCTTCTCTTTTCATTCTCCTACCAGAGTGGTGCTGCCAGGAGCCAAAACTAATTCCTTCCACCCCGGGCAGAGCAGAGCTCCAACAACACAACAGACAGAACATGTTATAAAAGAATAAAGACAAGGTAAACAAAATGGACACTTAACTGTCTAACTTGAAACTTTATAGTGAAGATAAAATCTCAGACCGTTCTCTCCCACCGAGGACTCATGGAGGGATAAGGTGTGATTTGAGACGGGTGTTGAGGCTCTTTCTTCCCTGATCTGGTCAGGTTTGTGGCTCTCTGGAGAGATAATGGAGAGATRATGGCACCACACAGACATCCCCCTCCCCACCACAGCAGCCTCATAGCGGCCTCGCATCTTTCATTTTACATAAGATCCACATCTAAGTCTGGTACGGAAAAGGTTTAGAACGTTTGGAACACGCTCCGCTCCACTCCAGGTGGTTCTCCCTGGATACTCCAGCACACACACAACGTTTGCAACACGCTCCGGCTACAACTGGCTACATAAAGTCACACAGTCAACTGGCTACATAAAGTAACACAGTCACCTGGCTACATAAAGTCACACAGTCACCTGGCTACACAAAGTAACACAGTCAACTGGCTACGTAAAGCACACAATCAACAGGAGATGTGTCTGGTTGGGCAGTAAATGCTCCTGATCCTGTCACAACGTAATGGAAGCATCGTCGCATCGGGTCATGGGAGGAACAACGGCACTCATAAAAGCAACACATAAGTAGATGAGATTTAATAACTCCAGACATACATACACAAGGACACACACACTCTCTCCACCATGTCAGGTCAAGGGACAACAGCAGTCGTAAAAGAGGTGGGAGGTAGTATATTGTAATAACTATCAATAGTAAATCGAAACAGAACAACTTGTTACCTCACGCTGAAAGACGAGTAAGTCACTGTATCTCTCTCTCTCTCCGTGGCAACAGCCATTACAATGTGGCGTTGTATTCTACTGTTGGCAAATTGGAAAGAAGGTGACGACACAGCTGTCTAGGTTTGGTCTAAGAGCTGTGTATCCTTAACAGGTCCCACCATCACTGACTTTCATTATATGACATAGTGGTTAAACAGCTAAAGGCCTGATGCATGCTTTATGAAGAGAATGGATTTTAATTGTTGGGGGGGGGGGGGTATTTAACCTTTGTTTAAGTAGGCAAGTCAGTTAAGAGCAAATTCTTATTTACAATGACAGCCTACCCCGGCCAAGCCCTCCCCTGACCCGGACAACTGTGAGCCGCCCTATGGGACTCCCGATGAAGGCCAGTTGTGACACCGCCTGGGATTGAACCCAGGTCTGTGGTGACACCTCTAGTACTGCAATGCAGTGCATTAGAATGCTGCGCCACTCTGGATCACTAGGCAGACACACTAAGTAACTATAGGCAGACGTATACACTAAGTAACTATAGGCAGACGTATACACTCTAACTATAGGCAGACGTATACACTCTAACTATAGGCAGACGTATACACTCTAACTATAGGCAGACGTACAAAAAAAAATACACACGTTTACAGGCTACTTTGAAACGCTTCTTCGTTCTTGATGGTCTGGAAATGATTGAAATGCCATAATAGAAAACAATATGTTTCGATTTTCAAGAAATGTATAGTTACTTAGATGTGTAATTCTGCCTATAGTTACTTAGAGGGTGTATAATGTTCTGGCCTATAGTTACTTAGAGTTGTATAGTCTGCCTATAGTTAGAAGTGTATTATGTCTGCCTATATTAGAGTGTATATGTTCTGCCTATGTTTAGAGTGTATACCTCTGCCTATAGTTTATAATGTATACGTCGCTATAGTTACTTGATAGGGTGTACGTCTGCCTTATAGTTAAGAGGTAACGTCTGCCTATTAGTTAGAGTGTGTACGTCTGCTATAGTTAGAGTGTATACGTCTGCCTATAGTTAGAGTGTATACGTCTGCCTATAGTTGAGTGTGTACGTCTGCCTATAGTTAGAGTGTATACGTCTGCCTTATAGTTAGAGTGTGTACGTCTGCCTATAGTTAGAGTGTATATGTCTGCCTATAGTTAGAGTGTATACGTCTCTGCCTATAGTTTAGAGTGTATACGTCTGCCTATAGTTAGAGTGTATATCGTCTGCCTATAGTTGAGTGTATACGTCTGCCTATAGTTAGAGTGTGACGTCTGCCTATAGTTAGAGTGTGTACGTCTGCCTATAGTTAGAGTGTGTACGTCTCTATAGTTAAGTGTACGTGCTATAGTTAGAGTGTGTACGTCTGCCTATAGTTAGAGTGTAATACGTCTGCCTATAGTTAGAGTGTGTACGTCTGCCTATAGTTAGAGTGTATTATGTCTGCCTATAGTTAGAGTGTATACGTCTGCTATAGTTGAGTGTATATGTCTGCCTATAGTTAGAGTGTATACGTCTGCCTATAGTTACTTAGGAGTGTATACGTCTGCCTTATAGTTAGAGTGTATACGTCTGCCTATAGTTAGAGTGTGTACGTCTGCCTATAGTTAGAGTGTATACGTCTGCCTATTTAGTTAGAGTGCTATACGTCTGCCTATAGTTTAGAGTGTAACGTCTGCCTATAGTTAGAGTGTATACGTCTGCCTATAGTTAGAGTGTATATGTCTGGCCTATAGTTAATATGTGTATATGTCTGCCTATAGTTAGAGTGTTACGTCTGCCTATAGTTAGAGTGTATATGTCTGCCTATAGTTAGAGTGTATACGTCTGCCTATAGTTAGAGTGTATATCGTCTACCTATAGTTAGAGTGTATATCGTCTACCTATAGTTAGAGTGTATACGTCTGCCTATAGTTAGAGTGTGTACGTCTGCCTATAGTTAGATGTATAGTCTGCTATAATTAGAGTGTATACGTCTGCCTATAGTTAGAGTGTGTACGTCTGCCTATAGTTAGAGTGTATACGTCTGCTATAGTTAGAGTGTATACGTCTGCCTATAGTTAGAGTGTGTAGTCTGCCTATAGTTACTTAGAGTGTTACGTCTTGCCTATAGTTAGAGTGTATACGTCTGCCTATAGTTAGAGTGTGTACGTCTGCCTATAGTTAGAGTGGGTACGTCTGCCTATAGTTAGGTGTAACGTCTGGCCTATAGTTAGAGTGTATGTTACGTCTGCCTATAGTTAGAGTGTATACGTCTGCCTATAGTTAGAGTGTATACGTCTGCCTATAGTTAGAGTGTATATGTCTGCCTATAGTTAGAGTGTATACGTCGCCTATAGTTAGAGTGTGGACGTCTGCCTATAGTTAGAGTGTGTACGTCTGCCTATAGTTAGAGTGTGTACGTCTCCCTATAGTAGAGTGTGTAGGTCTGCCGTATAGTTAGAGTGTAATACGTCTGCCTATAGTTAGGTGTGTACGTCTGCCTATAGTTAGAGTGTATACGTCTGCCTATAGTTAGAGTGTATACGTCTGCCTATAGTTAGAGTGTATACGCTCTGCCTATAGTTAGAGTGTATACGTCTGCTATAGTTAGAGAGTGGACGTGCTGCTATAGTTAGAGTGTATACGTCTGCCTATAGTTAGAGGGTACGTCTGCCTATAGTTAGAGAGTGTATACGTCTGCCTATAGTTAGATGGTACGTGCCTGTAAGTGATACGTCTGCCTATAGTTAGAGTGTATACGTCTGCCTATAGTTAGAGTGTGTACGTCTGCCTATAGTTAGAGTGTATACGTCTGCCTATAGTAGAGTGTATACGTCTGCCTATTGTTAGAGTGTTTACGTCTGCCTATAGTTAGAGTGTATACGTCTGCCTATAGTTATAGTGTATAGTCTGCCTATAGTTATAGTGTATATGTCTGCCTATAGTTAGAGTGTATACGTCTGCCTATAGTTAGAGTGTATATTGTCTGGCCTATAGTTAGAGTGTATACGTCTGCCTATAGTTAGAGTGTATGTCTACCTATAGTAGAGTGTATATGTCTCCTATAGTTAGAGTGTTACGTCTGCCTATAGTTTAGAAGTGTGTACGTCTGCCTATAGTTTAGAATGTATAACGTCTGCCTATAATTAGAGTGTATTACGTCTGCCTATAGTTAGAGTGTGTGACGTCTGCCTATAGTTAGAGTGTATACGTCTGCCTATATTAGAGTGTATACGTCTGCCTATAGTTTAGAGTGTATACGTCTGCCTTATAGTTATTAGAGTGTATACGTCTGCCTATAGTTAGAGTGTATACGTCTGCCTATAGTTAGAGTGGTGTACGTCTGCCTATAGTTAGAGTGTTACGTCTGCCTATAGTTAGAGTGTATACGTCTGCCTATAGTTAGGTGTATGACGTCTGCCTATAGTTAGAGTGTTATACGTCTGCCTATAGTTAGAGTGTATACGTCTGCCTATAGTTTGAGTGTATATGTCTGCCTATAGTTTAGAGTGTATACGTCTGCCTATAGTTTAGAGTGTGACGTCTGCCTATAGTTAGAGTGTTACGTCTGCCTATAGTTAGAGTGTTACGTCTCCTATAGTTAGAGTGTGTAGGTCTGCTATAGTTAGAGTGTGATACGTTCTGCCTATATAGTATGCTTAGTAAGTGGTACGTCTGCCTATAGTTAGAGTGTATACGTCTGCCTATAGTTAGAGTGGTTACGTCTGCCTATGTTAGAGTGTATATGTCTGCTATAGTTAGAGTGTATACGTCTGCCTATAGTTTAGAAGTGGACGTCTGCTATAGTTAGAGTGTATACGTCTGCCTATAGTTAGAGTGTGTACGTCTGCCTTAGTTAAGTGTAACGTCTGCTATAGTTAGAGTGTATATGTCTGCCTATAGTTAGAGTGTATATGTCTGCCTATAGTTAGAGTGTATAGTCTGCCTATAGTTAGAGTGTATATGTCTGCCTATAGTTAGAGGGTGTTAATGTCTGCCTATAGTTAGAGTGTATACGTCTGCCTATAGTTAGAGTGTATACGTTGCCATAGTTAGAGGCGTATACGTCTGCCTATAGTTAGAGTGTGTACGTCTGCCTATAGTTAGAGTGTGTACGTCTGCCTATAGTTACTTAGAGTGTATACGTCTGCCTATAGTTAGAGTGATACGTCTGCCTATAGTTAGAGTGTATACGTCTGCCTATAGTTAGAGTGTATACGTCTGCCTATAGTTAGAGTGTGTAGTCTGCCTAAGTTAGAGTGTGTACGTCTGCCTATAGTTAAGTGTGTACGTCTGCCTTAGTTAGAGTGTATACGTCTGCCTATAGTAGAGTGTATACGTCTGCCTATAGTATAGAGTGTGTACGTCTGCCTATAGTTAGAGTGTATAACGTCTGCCTATAGTTAGAGTGTATACGTCTGCTATAGTTAGAGTGTGTACGTCTGCCTATAGTTAGAGTGTATACGTCTGCCTATAGTTAGAGGTATACGTCTGCCTATAGTTAGAGTGTTACGTCTGCCTATAGTTAGAGTGGTATACGTCTGCCTATAGTTAGAGTGTATACGTCTGCCTATAGTTATAGAGTGTATACGTCTGCCTATAGTTAGGTGTATACGGTCTTGCCTATAGTTAGAGTGTGTACGTCTGCCTATAGTAGATGTTATACGTCTGCCTATAAGTTAGAGTGTATACGTCTGCCTATAGTTAGAGTTGTATACGTCTGCCTATAGTTAGTGTTATACGTCTGCCTATAGTTAGAGTGTTATACGTCTGCTATAGTTAGAGTGTGTACGTCTGCCTATAGTTATTAGAGTGTATACGTCTGCCTATAGTTAGAGTGTATACGTCTGCCTATAGTTAGAGTGTTACGTCTGCCTTAGTAGAGTGTGTACGTCTGCCTATAGTTAGAGTTAACGTCTGCTATAGTTAAGTGTGTACGTCTGCCTATAGTTAGAGTGTATACGTCTGCCTATAGTTTAGAGTGTATACGTCTGCCTATAGTTAGAGTGTATATGTCTGCCTATAGTTAGAGTGTATACGTCTGCCTATAGTTAGAGTGTGGACGTCTGCCTATAGTTAGAGTGTGTACGTCTGCCTATAGTTAGAGGTGTACGTCTCCTATATTAGAGTGTTGTCTGCCTATAGTTAGAGTGTGTACGTCTGCCTATAGTTAGAGTGTAAACGTCTGCCTATAGTTAGAGTGTGTACGTCTGCTATAGTTAGAGTGTACGTCTGCCTATAGTTAGAGTGTAAACGTCTGCCTATAGTTAGAGTGTATACGTCTGCCTATAGTTAGAGTGTATACGTTCTGCCTTAGTGAGTGGACGTTGCCTATAGTTAGAGTGTATACGTCTGCCTATAGTTAGAGTGTAGTACGTCTGCCTATAGTTAGAGTGTATATGTGCCTATAGTTAGATGTGTATAGTCTGCCTATAGTTAGAGTGTATATGTCTGCCTATAGTTAGAGTGTATATGTCTGCCTATAGTTAGAGTGTATATGCTCCATAGTTAGAGTGTAATGTCTGCCTATAGTTAGAGTGTATACGTCTTGCCTATAGTTAGAGTGTATACGTCTGCCTATAGTTAGAGGTGTACGTCTGCCTATAGTTAGAGAGTGTACGTCTGCCTATAGTTAGAGTGTTACGTCTGCCTATAGTTAGAGTGTGTACGTCTGCCTATAGTTAGAGTGTTACGTCTGCCTAAGTTAGAGTGTATACGTCTGCCTATAGTTAGAGTGTATCGTCTGCCTATAGTTAGAGTGTGTACGTCTGCCTATAGTTTAGAGTGTTATACGTCTGTCTGCCTATAGTTAGATGTATACGTCTGCCTATATTAGTTTACGTCTGCCTATAGTTAGAGTGTATACGTCTGCCTATAGTTAGAGTGTATACGTCTGCCTATAGTTAGAGTGTGACGTCTGCCTATAGTTAGAGTGTATACGTCTGCCTATAGTTAGAGTGTTACGTCTGCCTATAGTTACTTAGAGTGTATACGTCTGCCTATTAGTTGAGTGTATGTTACGTCTGCCTATAGTTAGAGTGTGTACGTCTGCCTATAGTTAGAGTGTATCGTTCTGCCTATAGTTAGAGTGTATACGTCTGCCTATAGTTAGAGTGTATACGTCTGCCTATAGTTACAGTGTATACGTCTGCCTATAGTTAGAGTGTATACGTCTGCCTATAGTTAGAGTGTGTACGTCTGCCTATAGTTACTTTAAGTTGTTATACGTCTGCCTATAGTTAGAGTGTATACGTCTCCTATAGTTAGAGTGTGTACGTCTGCCTATAGTTAGAGTGTGTACGTCTGCCTATAGTTAGATGTGTAAACGTCTGCTATAGTTAGAGTGGTACGTCTGCTAATAGTTAGAGTGTATACGTCTGCCTATAGTTAGAGTGTATACGTCTGCCTATAGTTAGAGTGTATATGTCTGCCTATAGTTAGAGTGTATACGTCTGCCTATAGTTAGAGTGTGGACGTCTGCCTATAGTTAGAGTGTGGTACGTCTGCTAAGTTAGAGTGTTACGTCTCCATATTAGAGTGTGTAGGTTGCCTAGTTGAGGTGTACGTCTGCCTATAGTTAGAGTGTATACGTCTGCCTATAGTTAGAGTGTTACGTCTGCTATAGTAGAGTGTATACGTCTGCCTATAGTTTAGAGTGTAAACTCTGCCTAGTATAGAGTGTATATGTCTGCCTATAGTTAGAGTGTATACGTCTGGCCTATAGTTTAGATGTAGTGGACGTCTGCCTATAGTTGAGTGTATACGTCTGCCTATAGTTATTGAGTGTGTACGTCTGCCTATAGTTAGAGTGTATACGTCTGCCTTAATTAGAGTGTATATGTCTTGCCTATAGTTATGAGTGTATATGTCTGCCTATAGTAATGTATATGCTGTAGAGTGTATATGTCTGCCTATAGTTAGAGGTGTATATGTCTGCCTATAGTTAGAGTGTATACGTCTGCCTATAGTTAGAGTGTATTACGTCTGCCTAAGTTAGAGCGTATACGTCTGCCTATAGTTAGAGTGTGTACGTCTGCCTATAGTGTAGAGTGTGTACGTCTGCCTATAGTTACTTACCGAGTGATATACGTCTGCCTATTAGTTAGAGTGTATACGTCTGCCTATAGTTAGAGTGTATACGTCTGCCTATAGTTAGAGTGTTACGTCTTGCCTATAGTTAGAAGTGTTACGTCGCCTATAGTTAGAGTGTATACTGTCTGCCTATATTAGAGTGTGTACGTCTGCCTATAGTTAGAGTGTATACGTCTGCTCTATTAAGTGTAGAGTGTAAAACGTCTGCCTATAGTTAGAGTGTGTACGTCTGCCTATAGTTAGAGTGTGTACGTCTGCCTATAGTTAGAGTGGTATACGTTCTGCCTATAGTTAGAGTGTGCTACTCTGCCTATAAGTTAGAGTGTATTACGTCTGCCTATAGTTAGAGTGTATATGTCTGCCTATTATTAGAGTGTGTACGTCTGCCTATAGTTAGAGTGTATATGTTTGCCTTATAGTTAGTTGTAGTAGTGTATACGTCTGCCTATAGTTAGGAGTGTATACGTCTGCCTAAGTTAGAGTGTATACGTTCTGCCTATAGTTTAGAGTGTAACGTCTGCCTATAGTTAGAGTGC
>NW_019942607.1:567559-577217 GCF_002910315.2 Salvelinus sp. IW2-2015 | reverse complement strand
ACAGACACAGAACACAGACACACACACATACACACACACACACACAGAACAGCAGACACCACACAAGACACACTAACAGACACAGACACCAGCACACAGACACAGACACACACACAGACACAGACACAGACACAGACCACACACACAGACACAGACACACACACAGACAACACACACACAGACACACACATCACACCCTTTTTATTAAATGCAAGTCATCATTTATTATTATGAAACAGGGATTCATGCATATAAATTGCTAAATAATCCTCTGTTAAAGAACAATTTGTTGACTATCTGTGTATTTTAACTGTTTTATAAATGTTATAACATTTTTGGCTCTATATTATATCTATATATATTAGTAATTAACCTATCCGGAAGGGGGGACATGTATGACAACCCAGGCACTAACTTACATTATAAGTAGGTACCATCGGTTTTACAAGGTATTATAGCAATGGTCCTTATTGTGATCATGCCAGTACTCTGTATACTTTATCTAAAAAATGTGGTTTATTCGTTACCTAAATATTGCTGGGCCAACACAGGCGTGTGGGTCCCGCCGCTGGTCCCGTGCTGTGGGAAATTATGCTAGGATACAGAGACTTAGGAAGTGAGTGACAGACAGACTGACAGACAAGACAGACAGACGACAGAGGCAGACAGACAGCACAGACAGACAGACAAGCAGACAGAACAGACAGCAGACAGACAGACAGACAGACAGACAGACAGACAGACAGACAGACAGACAGACAGACAGACAGACAGACAGACGACAGAACAGACAGACCAGACCAGCCAGACAGACAGACACGACAGACAGACAGACAGACAGACATGACAGACAGACAAGACAGACAGACGACAGACAGCCAGACCAGACAGACAGACCAGACAGACAGACAGACAGACGACAGACAGACGACAGACAGACAGACAGACCAGAAGACAAGACAGACAGACAGACAGACAGACAGACAGACAGACAGACAGACAGAACAGACAGAACAGACAGACAGACAGACAGACAGACAGACAGAACAGAAGACAGACAGACAGACAGACAGGACCAGACAGACAGACGACGACAGACAGACAGACAGACAGACAGACCGACAGACAAGACAAGACAGACAGACAGATACAGACAGACAGACGACAGAGAACAGACGACAGACAGACAGAACAGAGCAGACAGGCAGACAGACAGACAGACAGACAGACAGACGACAGGACAGACGAGAACAAGAGAAGCACACAGACAGACAGACAGACAGACAGACAGACAGACAGACGACAGACAGACAGACAGACAGACAGACAGAGGAGAACAAGGAGAAGCCACAGACAGACAGAACCAGACGACAGACAGAGACAGACAGACAGACAGACAGACAGACAGACAGACAGACAAGACAGACAGACAACAGAAGACAGACAGAAGACGAGACAAGGAGACGCACAGAACAGACAGACAGACAGCACAGCAGACAGACAGACAGACAGACAGACAGACAGACAGACAGCCTGGAGAACAAGGAGAAGCACCGACAGACAGACAGACAGACAGACATGACAGACAGACAGACAGACAGACAGATACAGACAGACCAGACAGACAGAACAGACAGACAGACAGACAGACAGAGGAGAAAAGGAGAAGCACAGACGACAGACAGAAGACAGACAGACAGACAGACAGACATAGCACAGACAGACAGACAGAAGGAGAACAAGGAAGAACGCACCAGAAGATCAGACAGACAACAGACAGACAGACAGACGACAGACAGACAGACAGAGCAGAGGAGAAAAGGAGAAGCAACAGACAGACAGACAGACAGACAGACAGACAGACAGACAGACAGACAGACAGACAGACAGACAGACAGACAGAACAGACAGACAGAGGAGTAACAAGGAGAAGCACAGACAGACAGACAGACAGATGACAGACCGACAGACAGACAGCAGACAGACAGACAGCAGAACAGACAGACAGACAGAAGACATTGACAGACAGACAGACAGACAGACAGACAGAACAGCCCGACAGACAAGTAGGCCTGCAGAGTAAAGGTCACAGAGCACCTACTCTAAAAAGGTTTTATTGAGGAGTCTGTTCCTGCTGTGAGGTTGTGATAACCTTTTTTCCTCTCCACTATGTTTTTTAAAATTTTTTATAACCATGAAACGCTACAACTGTTAGAAAGGTCTTGTAATTTTTACGGTCAACGACAGGCTACGGTTTGCAGTGAAAATACGGTAAACAACAGTTACTGTTTTGGTGTTATGTTGGCAGCAGACCACACATACACCTGATAAGACACGCAATCTTTTTTTAATTGTCAAGAGGAGTTAAACAAGGGTGTCCGCTGTCACCATATCTATTCGTTATGACCATCGAAATGCTAGCTATTAAAATCAGATCCAATAACAACATTAGAGGATTAGAAATACAAGGCTTAAAAACAAAGGTGTCCATGTATGCCGATGACTCAAGTTTTAAATGAAGTCCGCAAGCTAGATCCTGCAATGTCTCATTAAAGATCTAGATAACTTTTCTGTACTCTCTGGACTAAAACCTAATTATGACAGGTGTACAATATTACGCATTAGATCCTTAAAAAATACAACTTTTACATTACCCTGCAGTTTACCTATAAAATGGTCTGATGATGAAGTAGACATAGTTGGTATTCATATCACAAAATATATAAATAAGCTCTCCACAATGAATTTCAATAGAAAACTTGTAAAAATAGACAAGATCCTGCAACGATGGAGAGGTAAATACCTGTCTATTTATGGAAAAATTGCCCTGATTAACTCCTTAGTCATGTCTCAGTTTGTTCACTTACTTATGGAGCTGCCTACTCCTGATGATTCGTTTTTTCAAATCATATGAGCAAAAAATAATTTTATTTTCCTGGGACGCTAAACCAGACAAAATAAAACGTTCCTATCTATATAATGAATATGAATTGGGTGGGTTAAGATTATTAAATATAAAAGCACTAAACCTCTAAAAGCTTCACTCATTCAAAAGTTTTATTTGAACCCTAAATGGTTCTCAAGTAGATTACTAAGAAAAGCTCATCCATTGTTTTAAAATGGCCTTTTTGCCTTTGTGCAGATTGCCATGTCTCATTTTCGATTAATTGAAAATTATACTTTTTTCAAAGTATCTCTCTTTTCCGAACAAGCATTGCAGAGCTGTCTACAATTTCAATTTCATCCCCCTGAAAAGATAGAACAAATATTACAACAAATATTATGGCTGAACTGAAATGTGCTGGTTGATAAAATACCTGTATTTATGGGAAAGTTGTTTGAAAAGGGTATTTTGTTCTTAAATTATATTGTAAATTGGAATGGTAGAGTTATGTCCTTCATGGAGTTATCAGAATTGTACGGGAAGGTCTGCTCAATCCAAGAGTACAACCAATTGATTACAGCATTACCCCAGAAATGGAGGAGGCAGGTGGCAGCGGGAGGAGGTAGGGAACTGGTCTGTCTGCCCAATATAAAGGATCAAAACTGGTGGAGGAATAAAAATAGCATAAATAGGAAAGGACCAGGATGTTGACAACTGTGCCATACAGATTGAAAAATAATTGGGAAGAGATTTTTGATGTACCGATTCCATGGTACAGGGTGTATGAGTTGATATATAAAACAAGGCAAGATTCAAGACTTCGTGCTTTTCAGCTAAAATTATTATATAGAATTCTTGCCACCAACAAAATGTTGAATATTTGGGGCATAAAATCATCGAAGCTCTGCAGATTTTGTTGTGAGGATACAGAATCAATAGACCATGTATTTTGGTATTGCCCTCAGGTAGCCTGTTTCTGGTCTCATGTTCAGGAATGGCTGAAAATGCATAGCATTGATCTAAAATTGACCCTATAAATAGTACTGTTAGGAGATCTGGAGAGACCTGGTCAGTCAAATACTAATATACTAACACTCTTACTAAAAGTATTTATCTTCAACTCGCAATCTGTTGATTCAATTCAATTAGATAGATTGCAATTGTACGTTAAACATCACAGCATAGTTGAAATGTGTTGCATAGAAACCCGAAGTGGGTGGCCAGCAGAGATAGATGGGATGGGCTGAGGGAAGCTGAGGGTTGGGATGTGGAATTGGAGACAAGTGGGAGTGGATTTGCTGTGTGAGAGATAGAATGATGGTCAAAGATAAAATAAAAAAAATAAAAAAAATAAAAGTCAAAATAAAACATAATAAAAGTACATTTGAATGACACTGAGGGGCAGTGTTTTTACGACTAATGCCGGTTTAACTGAGGTTGATGTCATGCAGGTGTTTGTACACATGCATATACACACACTCACATTCAAATAAACACATACATGTAATAGTGCCAGACATGCACACAAACACATAAAGTAGACATTGCTGTTATGATTTTAGTTGTCCGTGATGTCCTTTGTTTGAAATGTATTATTTAGTTAATTTTTTTTTGCATTGTTGTTTGCTGTTTTCTTCTGTCTTTTCCTTTTGTCTCTTTAGTTCATTCTCTTGGTTGTTGGTGCATTGGGGGGTTCTTGGGGGTGGGGAATGGAATATAATTGTATTTTTTATTTATTTATTTCTTCCTGGGGGGGGGGGACTGTGGGAGGGTGTCTCGACGATGGTTGAAGACAGCTATTGGGGAACTGTGGGGGGGATCTTGGAGGGTTCGAGTTCACGTTTTTTGGCCGGGTGGTAGATCTGTCAACGTGCCCTTGAGCAGGGCATTGACCCTGGATGCTTCTGTGTGTCGCTCTGAATGGGAATCTGTTGGATGACTGGTATGATGTAGTTATTGAGCGGCTTCACTGCAAGTATATTATATGTTTCGAATATTCAATAAATATATATATTTTTAAAATAAATAAAAAGACGCACTCTACACACGTACACATGATAAGACATACATTCTACACACACGTACATGTGATAAGACACGCACTCTAAACACACGTACATGTGATAAGACACGCACTCTAAACACACGTACACATGATAAGACACGCACTCTGAACACACGTACACATGATAAGACACGCACTCTAAACACACGTACACATGATAAGACACGCACTCTGAACACACGTACACATGATAAGACACGCACTCTGAACACACGTACACGTGATAAGACACGCACTCTGAACACACGTACACGTGATAAGACACGCACTTTACACACATTAACACGTGGATGTTGTATTGTAGATATGTGATAGTATAAGTCTGAGGGAACACACTAAATGTATTGGGTAAAGTGTTAAGTGTAATGTCATGTAATATTTTTTATTGTGTATATAACTGTGCATGTACACCCTGGCCCATCTACTGTTGCTAGCCCCAATTCTGACCTGTGCTCTGATATCTGCTTCACTGATTTCTACTCTCGTAAAAGCCTGGGTTTTCTGCACGTTAACACTAGAAGTTTATTACCTAAAATGGATCAACTGAAAGTGTGGGTTCACAGCTCCAATCCAGATGTGTTGGTCATTACGGAGACGTGGTTAAGAAAGAGTGTTTTGAATACTGATGTTAAACTTCTTTACACTAAGTCTGAATTTGTCCTGCTAGGTGACCTAAACTGGGACATGCTTAAACCACCTGACCAAGTCCTAAAGCAATGGGACTCCCTAAATCTTTCTCAGATTATTACCAATCCCACAAGGTATGACTCCAAACACCCAGTAAAGGCTACTCTTCTTGATGTTATCCTCACAAATTATCCTGATAGGTACCAGTCTGGTGTTTTCTGTAATGACCTTAGTGATCACTGTTTTACATCCTGTGTTCGTAATGGCTGCTCAGTGAAACGACCTGTCCTGATTTGTCATAGATGCTTGCTAAAAAACTTTAATGAGCAAGCCTTCCTTCATGAACTGGTCTCTGTAAAATGGTATAGAATCATCTTGATCCCCTCTGTTGAAGACGCTTGGACCTTCTTTATTGATATTTTCAGTGGTATTGTTAACAAACACGCCCCCAATAAAGAAAATGAGAATTAAAAACAGGTTCAGCCCCTGCTTCGACCGCTATCTGGCAGAGTTACTCCACATCAAGAATTCCATTTGGCGAAAGGCTCTGCACACACACACTCAGGCTGATTGGCTCTTGTTCAGGCAAACGAGAAATAAATGCACTCAGGCTATCTGGAGGCCAAAGTTAGATACTTTAAGGAGCAGTTCTCTCTCTGTGGATCTAAACCCCAAGAAGTTCTGGAAAACGGTTAAAGACCTGGAGAATAAACCCTCCTCCTCACAGCTGCCCGTGTCCCTTAAAGTTGATGATGTGGTTGTTACTGACAATTTGTATTTGTATTTGTTATGGATCCCCATTAGCTGCTGCCAAAACAGCTGCCAGCAGCTAATTTTACTGCTTGCGTCAGCTGCCAATGCAGCAGCTACTCTTCCTGGGGTCCAGCAAAATTAAGGCAGTTTATACCATTTTAAAACATTACAATACATTCACAGATTTCACAACACACTCTGTGCCCTCAGGCCCCTACTCCAACATTACCACATATCTACAGTACTAAAACCATAGATATGTATAGTGTGTATGTTATCGTATGTGTGTGTGTGTGTGTGTGTGTGTGTGTGTGTGTGTGTGTGTGTGTGTGTGTGTGTGTGTGTGTGTGTGTGTGTGTGTGTGTGTGTGTGTGTGTGTGTGTGTGTGTGTGTGTGTGTGTGTGTGTGTGTGTGTGTGTGTGTGTGTGCCAATGTTTTTGTTGCTTCACAGTCTCCGCTGTTCCATAAGGTGTATTTTTACCTGCTTTATAAATCTGATTCTACTGCTGCATCAGTTACCTGATGTGGAATAGAGTTCCATGTAGTCATGGCTCTACGTAGTACTGTGTGCCTCCCATAGTCTGTTCTGGACTTGGGGACTGTGAAGAGACCTCTCGTGGCATGTCTTGTGGGGTATGCATGGGTGTCCGAGCTGTGTGCCAGTAGTTTAGACAGACAGCTCGGTGCATTCAACATGAATAAAGGTAGTCATGAAGTCAATCTCTCCTCCACTTTGAGCCAGGAGAGATTAACATGCATATTATTAATATTAGCTCTCTGTGTACATCCAAGGGCCAGCCATGCTGCCCTGTTCTGAGCCAATTGCAATTTTCCTAAGTCCCTCTTTGTGGCACCTGACACCACTACTGAACAGTAGTCCAGGTGCGACAAAACTAGGGCCTGTAGGACCTGCCTTGTTGACAGTGTTGTTAACAATGCAGAGCAGGGCTTTATTATAGACAGACTTCTCCCCATCTTAGGTACTACTGCATCAATATGTTTTGACCATGACAGTTTTCAATCTAGTGTTACCCCAAGCAGTTTAGTCATCTCAACTTGCTCAATTTCCACATGATTTATTACAAGATTTAGTTGAGGTTTAGGGTTTAGTGAGTGATTTGTTCCAAATAAAATGCTTTTAGTTTTGGAAATATTCAGGGCTAACTTATTCCTTGCCACCAACTCTGAAACTAACTGCAACTCTGCCACTCTTTGTTGAGTGTTGCAGTTATTTCAGTCGCTGTAGTAGCTGACGTGTATAGTGTTGAGTCATCCGCGTTCATAGACACTCTGGCTTTACTCAAAGTCAGTGGCATGTCGTTAGTAAACATTGAACAAAGCAAGGGGCCTAAACAGCTACGCTGGGGAATACCTGATTCTAACTGGATTATATTGGAGAGGCTTCCATTAAAGAACACCCTCTGTGTTCTGTTAGACAGGTAACTCTTTATCCACATTATAGCAGGGGGTGTAAAGCACATCGCTGAGCTCCTTAATCACCACTTCATTAAGTCAGGATTCTTAACACTTTTGATGAACAGGGCAAGATAGAAATAGGCCTATAACAGTTAGGATCAGCTTGATCTCCCCCTTTAAGTAAAGGATGAACCGTGGCTGCCTTCCAAGCAATGGGAACCTCCCCAGAGAGGAGAGACAGGTTAAAAAGGTTGGAGATAGGTTTGGCGATGATTAAAGGGGCAGCAACCTCAAAGAAGAAAGGGTCTAAACCATCTGACCCAGATGTTTTTTGGGGGACAAGTTTAAGGAGGTCCTTTACCACCTCAGACTCAGTGACCGCCTGCATGGAGAAACTTTGTTTCTTCTGTAAAATGGTATAGAAAGAGGAGCATCGGGGCCTAGTCTCATTAGAAGGAGTGGGAGATGAGGAAATGTTGGATGGGCAAGGAGGCATGGCTGAGTCAAATAGGAATCCTGACTTAATGTAGTGGTGATTAAAGAGCTCCACCATGTGCTTCTTGTCAGTAACAACCACATCATCAACGTTAAGGGACATGGGCAGCTGTGAGGAGGAGGGTTTATTCTCTATGTCTTTAACCTTTTTCCAAAACTTCTGGGGGTTAGACCTACAGAGAGAAGTCTGCTCCAAAAAGTAACTGACTGTGGCCTTCTGGATAGCCTGAGCGCGATTATTTCTCATTTGCCTGAACGAGAGCCAGTCAGCCTGAGAATTTGTCTGCCTCAGCCTTTCGCCAAATGGTGTTCTTGAGGTGTACCTTTCACACCAAAAATACACTACAAGTTTTACATTTCCATTGCAGGGTGATCAAATTTGGGCCCTACATCTGTAGCACGAATGTCAGCTGACAACCAAGAGGTTGTTAGTTGAAATCCCAAGAGAGGCTTGACTCCCAAATAATCAGTATACAGCGGCATACTGTCCCTTATAGCCCTAATACCTTAATCCAGCTGTAAAAACCTCAGTCACGTTTTGTGTATTTACCATATGTTCACTGCAGCCAGTAGCCAAGAAATATTTAACAATATAATGAAGAACCCTCTGGTGTCATGAAAAATCCTCCACGGATGGTTAATCAAAGAACCGATTATAAAAATGTTTTTGACAGCCCCAAAAAAGGGTTCCCCTACAGGGACAAAATTAAGAACCCTTTTTTTTGGTACTAACTAGCACCTTTTTTTGTGTTAGCTAAGTGTTAGCTAAGTTAACTACTAATGTTACAGTAATGTTTACGTTTTGTAACATTAGCTAGCTGGCTATAGCCAGGGTCGAACGGTAAGCGGCGTCACTTGGCAGTGAATTAACGTTGGGCAAGCTATTTTAGCTAACTTGTTCTGGGCTGGGTTTCTCAAAAGCATAGTAGCTTCAAGATCATCTTTTGTCCATTTATTTTCAATTGAATTAAGATGGCTTTCATGCCTTGGCTATCATGCCTTGGCTATCATGCCTTGGCTATCATGCATTGGCCATCATGCATTGGCTATCATGCCTTGGCTATCATGCCTTGGCTATCATGCCTTGGCTATCATTCCTTGGCTATCATTCCTTGGCTATCATGCCTTGGCTATCATGCATCTCAAGGCCCCCCGTAGTAATGAGTGAATGAACAAACTCCCGTAAGAGAACATTGACGTGGGGAAAGGATGCTGTCCTGACAGCTACATTAGTAGTTTGTTAGCTCTCTCACTCGCTCAGATTAATTTAGCTAATGTCAGCTAGCTAGCTGTTTAGGTATCTTAAAAATGTATTGTCAATAGGGGGGCGCTATTTTCACTTTGGAAAAAATTGTGCCCAAATTAAACTGCCTCGTACTCTATTCTAGATCATACAATATGCATATTATTATTACTAT
>NW_019942607.1:563252-567144 GCF_002910315.2 Salvelinus sp. IW2-2015 | reverse complement strand
AGATGACAGTCTTATAACATGTTATACAATAAATGTATGTTTTGTTCGAAAATGTGCATATTTGAGGTATAAATCATAGTTTTACATTGCAGCTACCATCAAAAATATCACCAAAGCAGCCAGAATAATTACAGAGAGCAACGTGAAATACCTAAATACTCATCATAAAACATTTATGAAATACATGGTGACAGCAAATGAAAGATAAACATCTTGTGATCCAGCCAATATTTCCGATTTTTTAAGTGTTTTACAGCGAAAACACAATATAGCATTATATTAGCTTACCACAATAGCCAAACACACAACCGCATTTATTCACCGCATAGATAGCATTTGCAAAAACCAGCAAAAGATATAAGATTAATCACTAACCTTGAACAACTTCATCAGATGACAGTCTTATAACATCAGGTTATACTATACACTTATTTGTTCGAAATGTGCATATTTAGAGCTGCAAACCGTGGTTATACATTGTGAATACGTAGCATCGATTCACCAGAATGTCCGGAGCTATCTGGGACACTCACCTAATCTGACCAAATAACTCATCATAACTTTATATAAAAATACTTGTTGTATGGCAAATGAAAGATACATGGTCTTAATGCAACCGCTGTGTTAGATTTTTTAAAATAACTTTAGTACGACATACAGCTTGCGTTATTGCGAGACAGCCTCACCAAAAGACGGAGAATAGAAATAACATTTTCCACAGAAATACGAAATAATATCATAAATTGCTATTACTTTTGCTGAGGTTCCATCAGAATCTTGTACAAGGAGTCCTTGGTCTAAAAAAATCGTTATTTGGTTTTAATGTCCTTTTCTCCTGTCGAATTAGCAACCTTAGCTAGCCATGTGGCGCGGAACATGCCCATCTTCTCTTGACGCAAAGAACGGAAAATTCCAAAAGTCTGTCATCTGATGAAGTTGTTTCTTGGTTAGTGACTAATTATATCTCTATTTGGTCGGTTTTGTGATAGCTACCTATGCGGTAGAAACATGGTGAAAATATGCGGTTGAGTCTTTGGCTATTGTGGTTAGCTAATAGAAATYCATATTGTGTTTTCGCTGTAAAACATTTTAAAAATCGMAAATGATGGCTGGATTCACAAGATGTTTATCTTTCATTTGCTGTATTGGACTTGTGATTTCATGATATTTATATGCTATTATTTACTTGTGGCGCTATGCTAGGCTATGCTAGTCAGCTTTTACTGATGAGGATGCTCCCGGATCCGGGATGGGTGTTAGGTAAAGGTTAACTGGGTAGCTAGCTAGAACACATCCGTTGAGATAGTAGAACCCAGGATTACCATGGCAATGAAATGCTCTTTTTCTGTCTCATTCATCCTGCTTTCAGACGCGATTATGTTGACTTGTGGTATTTGTGAATTTACAAGGGTCTCAGTTACTGCACGTGTAAAGCGCTGCAGGTCACACAGACATAGTGTATTGGTAATGTTAAGTTTCCGTGTGGTTATTCAGATCATGGAAGAAGGGTTTTCTGTCTAGAGTTTTATTTGAAAGAAGGGCGCAGCAGATTTTTAAACCAAAATGTGTCTGTACCTGTGAAGTGTTCATGGGAATTCTGCAGCAGAGAATTTATTACGTTTGAAAGGGTGCTTGTATCTCCTTTGAGTGCCCACATACAAGAAGGTCTGAACTTTAACCTGTCCCTTTTGAAGGATGTTCCAAAAAACTTTTCACGTCAGGTCATCCTTCTGTTCCCATGTCTCCAGATATCACAAACTGTGGGATGTCACTGGAATAGCAGCTGTCTTTCTAACAGAGTCTTCTTGCCCAGTTGATGGAACACATGTCTCAGAAAGTGAATGGTCAGGTGACACAATACAGGAAGAGGTTGTTGTGACTTATGTTGATCCAATCCAGGATAGATATTCCCAAAAAAAAACTACCCCCTTTTTAAAAATCTGGGTCTGCAAGCAAAGTATATTGTTCCAGCCTCAACAATCACAGAGACAGGGAGTAAACATGAGAACTCTGCAGGATATTCAACTGGAGTTCACTATTGATATGTTGTCTAAAGGACTTGAAGAGCGTGGTGCTCCAGCGGAGACATTACAACATCTAGGAAAAGGTGCATATGACCAAAGCCCTATGCAAGGGCCATGAGCGGTTCTTTAACCGACCTCCATATTACAAAGATTCACTTCAACTATGTTGAACCTGTTGAAATCACTCTCAGAAGCAATGACAGAGGTGAGAAAGGGCACTATCATGATGTCCCTGTGTTGGAAAGCCTATCATGATGTCCCTGTGTTGGAAAGCCTATCATGATGTCCCTGTGTTGGAAAGCCTATCATGATGGCCAGCAGACCTCAACAACCTCAGACGGGGAGGCAGTCGAGGCTTGACACACACGTGAAGATGACTGAGTCATGCAGAGACCTCAACTCAGACGGGGAGGCAGTCGAGGCTGACACACACGGGAGATGACTGAGTCATGCAGAGACCCTCAACACCTCAGACGGGGAGGCAGTCGAGGCTGACACACGCGAAGATGATGAGTCATGCAGAGACCCTCAACACCCTCAGACGGGGAGGCAGTCGAGGCTGACACACACGGGAAGATGACTGAGTCATGCAGAGACCTCAACACCCTCAGACGGGGAGGCAGTCGAGGCTGACACACACGCGAAGATGACCGAGTCTGTTGACAACACTGTTACCTTTAAATGCCGTGGTGTACGTACACCCAGGGTGTTTCTTAAAAAAACTAAAACTGCACTGACTCATCATAACCAGCAGATCTCTCTGGGCAGCAGTGATCAGAGGACTGATTTGGAATACATCTTTGGTGTTAAGATATTCAGCACAGTTGAATTCTCTCTAACCCCCCCCCCCATAAAGTGGGAACCCAGATTGTCCCAGTAAGCATAAATTTCCCTCAAAGATATACCATTTACCTCCAAGACACACAAGTCTGTCACAACAGCACTAAAACCTATTATCAGCTCCAAATGATTTACAGTCTTTTTTTCTCCAAACAAAGCCAGAACCTTTTTGTATTGGATCAACAGTGGACTGATTTATTTGGGTGGAAATTTTCACAAAGTGAAGTAGACTGCAAGGACTTTGTCCTTTTGTTTGGCAGAGCCAAGAGGATTTTTCCACTTCAAAGGCATCTTGAAAGAGCATTTTAATAATGGATTTAGTCTTATGGTATGTCCATCCATAACATCACGGAGAGTACTTTAGTCTTATGGTTTGTCCATCATAACATCACGGAGAGTACTTTAGTCTTATGGTGTGTCCATCCATAACATCACGAGAGGACTTTAGTCTTATGGTATGTCCATCCAGAACATCACGGAGAGTACTTTAGTCTTATGGTGTGTCCATCCATAACATCACTGAGAGTACTTTAGTCTTGGTGTGTCCATCCATAACATCACGGAGAGACTTTAGTCTATGGTGTGTCCATCCATAACATCACGGAGAGTACTTTAGTCTATGGTGTGTCCACCCAGAACATCACGGAGAGTACTTTAGTCTTATGGTGTGTCCATCCATAACATCACGGAGAGTACTTTAGTCTTATGGTGTGTCCATCCATAACATCACGAGAGTACTTTAGTCTTATGGTATGTCCATCCAAGAACATCACTGAGAGTACTTTAGTCTTATGGTGTGTCCATCCATAACATCACGGAGAGATTTAGTCTTATGGTTGTCCACCAAACATCACGGAGAGCTTTAGTCTTATGGTATGTCCATCCATAACATCACAGAGAGTACTTTAGTCTTATGGTGTGTCCATCCAAACATCACAGAGAGTACTTTAGTCTTATGGTATGTCCATCCATAACATCACGGAGAGTACTTTAGTCTTATGGTATGTCCATCCATAACATCACGGAGA
>NW_019942607.1:556324-560193 GCF_002910315.2 Salvelinus sp. IW2-2015 | reverse complement strand
GTGCTCCCATCCATAACATCACGGAGAGTACTTTAGTCTTATGGTATGTCCATCCAGAAACATCACGAGAGTACTTTAGTCTTATGGTGTGTCCATCCATAACATCACTGAGAGTACTTTAGTCTTATGGTATGTCCATCCAGAACATCACTGAGAGTACTTTAGTCTTATGTGTGTCCATCCATAACATCACGGAGAGGACTTTAGTCTATGGTTGTCCACCCAGAACATCACGGAGAGACTTTAGTCTTATGGTATGTCCATCCATAACATCACTGAGAGTACTTTAGTCTTATGTGTGTCCATCCAGAACATCACAGAGAGTACTTTAGTCTTATGGTATGTCCATCCATAACATCACGGAGAGTACTTTAGTCTTATGGTATGTCCATCCATAACACACGGAGAGTACTTTAGTCTTATGGTATGTCCATCCATAACATCACGGAGAGTACTTTAGTCGTATGGTATGTCCATCCATAACATCACTGAGAGTACTTTAGTCTTATGGTTGTCCATCCATAACATCACGGAGAGTACTTTAGTCTTATGGTATGTCCATCCAGAACATCACAGAGAGTACTTTAGTCTTATGGTATGTCCATCCATAACATCACGGAGAGTACTTTAGTCTTATGGTTTGTCCACCAGAAACATCACGGAGAGTACTTTAGTCTTATGGTTTGTCCACCAGAACATCACGGAGAGTACTTTAGTCTTATGGTGTGTCCATCCATAACATCACGGAGAGTACTTTAGTCTATGGTATGTCCATCCAGAACATCACTGAGAGTACTTTAGTCTTATGGTGTGTCCATCCATAACATCACGAGAAGTACTTTAGTCTTATGGTATGTCCATCCGAACATCACTGAGAGTACTTTAGTCTTATGGTGTGTCCATCCATAACATCACGGAGAGTACTTTAGTCTTATGTATGTCCATCCATAACATCACGGAGAGTACTTTAGTCTTATGGTGTCCATCCATAACATCACGGAGAGTACTTTAGTCTTATGGTATGTCCATCCAGAACATCACTGAGAGATCTTTAGTCTTATGGTGTGTCCATCCATAACATCACGGAGAGTACTTTAGTCTTATGGTATGTCCATCCAGAACATCACTGAGAGACTTTAGTCTTATGGTGTGTCATCCATAACATCACGGAGAGTACTTTAGTCTTATGGTATGTCCATCCAGAACATCACTGAGAGTACTTTAGTCTTATGGTGTGTCCATCCATAACATCACGGAGAGTACTTAGTCTTATGGTATGTCCATCCATAACATCACGGAGAGTACTTTAGTCTTATGGTATGTCCATCCATAACATCACTGAGAGTACTTTAGTCTTATGGTTTGTCCATCCATAACATCACGGAGAGTACTTTAGTCTTATGGTATGTCCATCCAGAACATCACAGAGAGTACTTTAGTCTTATGGTATGTCCATCCATAACATCACTGAGAGTACTTAGTCTTATGTATGTCCATCCATAACATACAGGAGAGTACTTTAGTCTTATGGTATGTCCATCCATAACATCACGGAGAGTACTTTAGTCGTATGGTATGTCCATCCATAACATCACTGAGAGTACTTTAGTCTTATTGTTTGTCCATCCATAACATCACGGAGAGTACTTTAGTCTATGGTATGTCCATCCAGAACATCACAGAGAGTACTTTAGTCTTATGGTATGTCCATCCATAACATCACGGAGAGTACCTAGTCTTATGGTTTGTCCACCCAGAACATCACGGAGAGTACTTTAGTCTTATGGTTTGTCCACCCAGAACATCACGGAGAGTACTTTAGTCTTATGGTGTGTCCATCCATAACATCACGAGAGAGTACTTTAGTCTTATGGTATGTCCATCCAGAACATCACTGAGAGTACTTTAGTCTTATGTGTGTCCATCCATAACATCACGGAGAGTACTTTAGTCTTATGTATGTCCATCCAGAACATCACTGAGAGTACTTTAGTCTTATGGTGTGTCCATCCATAACATCACGGAGAGTACTTTAGTCTTATGGTATGTCCATCCATAACATCACGGAGAGTACTTTAGTCTTATGGTGTGTCCATCCATAACATCACGGAGAGTACTTTAGTCTTATGGTATGTCCATCCAGAACATCACTGAGAGTACTTTAGTCTTATGGTGTGTCCATCCATACATCACGGAGAGTACTTTAGTCTTATGGTATGTCATCCAGAACATCACTGAGAGTACTTTAGTCTTATGGTGTGTCCATCCATAACATCACGGAGAGTACTTTAGTCTTATGGTATGTCCATCCAAAACATCACTGAGAGTACTTTAGTCTTATGGTGTGTCCATCCATAAATCACGGGAGATACTTTAGTCTTATGGTATGTCCATCCATAACATCACGAGAGTACTTTAGTCTTATGGTGTGTCCATCCATAACATCACTGAGTGTACCCTCTTTAGCGGGAAAAGGTTCAAAATCTGGTGACGCACATTTGTCTCTTAGGATTGCATTTAGGCTTTCCAACACAGGGACATCATGATAGGCTTTCCAACACAGGACATCATGATAGGCTTTCCAACACAGGACATCATGATAGGCTTTCCAACACAGGGACATCATGATAGGCTTTCCAACACAGGGACATCATGATAGCTTTCCAACACAGGGTATCTCTGCATGACTCAGTCATCTTCCCGTGTGTGTCAGCCTCGACTGCCTCCCCGTCTGAGGGTGTTGAGGGTCTCTGCATGACTCAGTCATCTTCACGTGTGTGTCAGCCTCGACTGCCTCCCCGTCTGAGGGTGTTGTAGGTCTCTGCATGACTCAGTCATCTTCACGTGTGTGTCAGCCTCGACTGCCTCCCTGTCTGAGGGTGTTGTAGGTCTCTGCATGTATTGATTTATTAAGGAGAAGAACTGGTTCAGTTATGAGTTGCTCAATGACAGACTGAAGTCATTTTCTGGAGAGAGCAGCAATAAACACAAAAATTGGGGCAGTGCTACAGAAGGCTATATGGGTCAGTGTGGGGGAAAAAAACATTATATTCGCAAAAATAATAATATATATATATATTTTTTTGTATTATTATGTTTCAGGTGGTGCTGCAGAACCCCTTCTTCCCACGGCTATGGTGATTCCATACCGATGCCTCTGATCCAATGCTTTTAAGCGATGAACCCTACAGGCCAACCCTACGCCACCCTACATGAGCGCACGCAAGTAGACGCCCGCAAGCACACGCACACACTAGTGGTGTGCAGGTCAACTGTTTGTTCACCCTTTACCCACTCCCAAATGCTAGTAACCCATCTGCAACCGCCCGACTAAATGTGATAAAGTGAAAATCTGAGGCCTCAACCCGCCCTAACCCACTAATGAGCTGTAGACAGCAGAAATATTTTTGGGGGACAGGATTAATTTTTTGCCTGTTTTCTACTGATAATTTCCCAATATTTTAGTAGGCTATTTGTTCGTCAGCTTCTTTTCTGTCATTATATGTTGCCCTAGAAGACAAAATAAACCAGAATAATGTTCTAAATCGATAGAATGAAGGCTTCAATCTAGTTGGCATCTGTAGTTTTCACTTTTGTCTCTTCTTTCGCTGAGCCTTGATGTTTAACAACAACAACAACAAAGACGGGAAAGATGTTCAGATGACCCGTTGTAAGGAAATAAAAAGCTGTCAAAATGACCCAACATGTTTCTGATCAGATTTCAGTTCGTCTTGGATGTATATTTTATGTTGTTGAAATACGATCATCTTTTATGATGCTGATAAAGACAGCACCTCTACAGACGTGTATCTAAAAGCCATTCACAATCTCTCAAGATGCTGATAAAGACAGCACCTCTACAGACGTGT
>NW_019942607.1:553469-556227 GCF_002910315.2 Salvelinus sp. IW2-2015 | reverse complement strand
GTCCTATAACATGTTACACAATAAATCTATGTTTTGTTCGAAAAATGTGCATATTTGAGGTATAAATCAGTTTTACATTGATGCTACCATCACAGCTACCGTCAGAAATAGCACCGAAGCAACCAGAGTAATTACAGACACCAACGTCAAATACCTAAATACTCATCATAAAACATTTATTGAAAAATACATGGTGAACAGCAAATTAAAGACAAACATCTTGTGAATCAGCCAATATTTCCGATGCTTTAAGTGTTTACAGCGAAAACACAAATAGCATTATATTAGCTTACTACAATAGCCAACCACACAACAGCATTGATTCGTTAGGCACGTTAGCATAGCGAATAAACCAGCAAAAGATATAAATTTTTTCACTAACCTTCTCAAACTCCATCAGATGACAGTCGATAAACATCATATTACACAATACATATATGGTTTGTTCGAAAATGTGCATATTTAGAGCTGAATTCCGTGGTTATACATTGTAAACATGTAGCATCTTTTTCCAGAATGTCCGGATCTAGTTCTGACACTCACCTATTCTGACCAAATAACTATTCATAAACGTTACTAAAAAATACATGTTGTATAGGAAATGATAGATACACATAGTTCTTAATGCAATCGCCGTGTTTAGAATTCTAAAAATAACTTCAGTACGACATCCAGCTTACGTATGGCGCGAGAGAGCGCCAAATCTGGGCGCAAACTAATAGTAAACAATTTGACAGATATATGAAATAACATCATAAATGGGTCTTACTTTTGATGATCTTCCATCAGAATGTTGTAGAAGTGGTCCTTTGTCCAGAACAATCGTTGTTGGTTTTTAGAATGGCCTTTTTCCCTCGCGAATTAGCAAGCACAAAACTAGCCAAGCTCTCCTTCGTGAACAAACGCAGTGAACGGAACACGGCAAAACTCCCGAAAAAAATTCAATAATCTGATAACTATATTGAAAAAACATACTTTACGATGATATTGTCACATTTATCAAATAAAATCAAAGCCGGAGATATTACACATCTATAGGGAAAGCTTTTCAGAAGCCAAAGCTGATGTCCATCCCGCGTCATCCTGAACAGAGAAATTGGGGTCCTGTCATTCCAAGAGGTGTCATCTGATGAAGTTGTTTCTTGGTTAGTTTGGTTGGATCTTGGTTAGTTAGGTTGGCTTTGTGCATGCTACCTGTGCTGTGAAAAATGTCTGTCCTTTTTTCTATTTGGTGGTGAGCTAACATAAATATACGTGGTGTTTTCGCTGTAAAACATTTTAAAAATCGGACATGTTGGCTGGATTCACAAGATGTTTATCTTTCAAATGCTGTATTGGACTTGTTAATGTGTGAAAGTTAAATATTTCTAAAAAATATATTTTGAATTTCGCGCCCTGCACTTGAGCTGGATGTTGTCATAAGTGTACCGGCGTCGGGCTTGCAGCCTGAAGAAGTTAACAGTAACAGTATGTTGTTTTGCTCTTTGACATTTGACGTAGAGATAATGTTATTAAGAAATTGGGAATGTAATAATTTGTCATATAGTCAATGCTTGTCTGGATTTCCTGAAACAGAAATCAATTGAACTAAACTGTTATTCTGACCTGTCCTCTCTTGAGGTTATCATGGAAGGTGAAGTCAGATGGTGTCTTAATGCATGGTATGAATAATTTGACCACTAACAGTGTGTGTGAACCTCAAAACCCTCCCTAACAGGCTGAAGAAAGAGCAACAAAGGCGTTCAATGTGACAGTAACTTTTAAACACTCCAATCTGAGTCTAAGCAAAACCTGGGTACGGGCGACAGGAGTGCTGAGACTGCACGTGTGGAGTGAGCGTGGAGAGAGATAACGGCTCAGGTGAGAGACTCGTGTACGTGGGAAAAATGGATGTATCTATTTGGATAGTGAAATCGGACATGATCAAGGGCCATGAAAAAGGACTGTCATTCTGAATTTGGGTTGTAGTAATGATTCGGATACAGTGAGAGAGAGTTGCTTTCAAACAGTGAGGGGTATGGGCACTGCTAAAATGTATTAGGCCTAGGGAGTCTCTAGAAACCTTATCTTTAACTTCTTGTCAATAGGGGGGCGCTATTTTCACTTTGGAAAAAATCGTGCCCAATTTAAACGGCCTCGTACTCTATTCTAGATAATACAATATGCATATTATTATTACTATTGGATAGAAAACACTCTCAAGTTTCTAAAACTGTTTGAATTATATCTGTGAGTAAAACAGAACTCATTTGGCCGCAAACTTCCAGACAGGAAGTGAAAATTCTTTAAAAAATGGGGCTCTGTTGCAGGGCCTGCCTATTCAACTGGCTTATATTTATCGATATACATGCACTGCATACGCCTTCCACTAGATGTCAACAGGCAGTGGAAGGTGGAATGGGGTGTCTAGCTTGATCTGAGGTCGAACAAGAGTTTTTGGAGTGGCAGGTCAGGAATTTCCTTTCTCTACCAAGGCGCACGAAGCACCTCGATATTGTCTTCTGATAAGCGTTCGGTTTACACGGCGAATATCTCCGGCTCTGATTTTATTTGATACATGTGATAATAACATCGTAAAGTATGTTTTTTCAACCGAGTTTTATCAGATTATTCAACGTTTATTGGGACTTTTGGAGTTTTCCGTTCTTTGCGTCGAGAGAAAATGGGAACGTCATCAACATTGGCTAGAATTGTGGCGCGAATTCGACAGAAGAAAAGGACATTCTAAAACCAAACAACGATTTATTCTGGATCAAGG
>NW_019942607.1:489441-547826 GCF_002910315.2 Salvelinus sp. IW2-2015 | reverse complement strand
TCAAGGACTCCTTGTACAAGATTCTGATGGAAGCTCAGCAAAAGTAAGAACAATTTATGATGTTATTTCGTATTTCTGTGGAAAATGTTGATTCCTATTCTCTGCCGTTTTGGCGAGCGCTGTCTCGCAATAACGCAAGCTGTTTGTTATGGTAAAGTTATTTTTAAAAATCTAACACGGCGGTTGCATTAAGAACCAGTGTATCTTTCATTTGCCATACAACAAGTATTTTTATGTAAGTTTATGATGAGTTCTTTGGTCAGATTAGGTGAGTGTCCAAAATATCTCTGGAGATTCTGGTGAATCGATGCTACTTATTCACAATGTATAATCAAGATTTGTAGCTCTAAATATGCACATTTTCGAACAAAACATAAGTGTATTGTATAACCTGATGTTATAAGACTGTCATCTGATGCGGTTGCATTAAGAACCAGTGTATCTTTCATTTGCCATACAACAAGTATTTTTATGTAAAGTTTATGATGAGTTCTTTGGTCAGATTAGGTGAGTGTCCAAAATATCTCTGGAGATTCTGGTGAATCGATGCTACGTATTCACAATGTATAATCAAGATTTGTAGCTCTAAATATGCACATTTTCGAACAAAACATAAGTGTATTGTATAACCTGATGTTATAAGACTGTCATCTGATGAATTTGTTCAAGGTTAGTGATTAATTTTATCTCTATTTTGTCGGTTTTGTGCAAGCTATTTTTGCGGGGAGTAAATTGCGTTGTGTGTTTAGCTACTGTAGTGAGCTAATAGAAATATATATTGTGTTTTCGCTGTAAAACACTTTAAAAAATCGGAAATATTGCCTGGATTCACAAGATGTTTATCTTTCATTTGCTGTACACCATGTATTTTTCATAAATGTTTTATGATGAGTATTTAGGTATTTCACGTTGATCTCTAATTATTCTGGCTGCTTCGGTGCTATTTGTGATGGTAGCTGCAATGTAAAATTATGATTTATACCTCAAATATGCACATTTTTCAAACAAAACATAAATGTATTGTATAACATGTTATAAGACTGTCATCTGATGAAGTTGTTTATTGGTTAGTGACTAATTATATCTCTATTTGGTCRGTTTTGTGATAGCTACCTATGCGGTAGAAACATGGTGAAAATATGCGGTTGAGTCTTTTGCTATTGTGGTTAGCTAAAAGAAATACATATTGTGTTTTCGCTGTAAAACATTATAAAAATCGGAAATGACGGCTGGATTCACAAGATGTTTATCCTTTTGTCAATAGGGGGGCGCTGTTTTCACTTTGTAAAAAATCGTGCCCAAATTAAACTGCCTCGTACTCAATTCTTGCTCGTACAATATGCATATTATTATTACTATTGGATAGAAAACACTATYTAGTTTCTAAAACCATTTGAATTATATCTGTGAGTAAAACAGAACTCATTTTGCAGCAAACTTCCTGTCACGAAGTGAAAAATCTGAAATCGAGGCTCTGTTCCAGGGCCTTCCTATTAATTTGCCTGAAATCTATGGATCTACATGCACTGCATACGCCTTCCACTAGATGTCAACAGGCAGTGAGAGGTGGAATGGGGTGTCTAGCTTGATCTGAGGCCGAACAATAGCTTTTGGAATGACGTGTCTCGAATTTTCATTGTCTTGGAAGGCGCGAGAAGGAACCCCAGATTGCGTTCTGAAAAGCTTTCGGTATAGACGTTAGATATCTCTGGCTCTGATTTTATTTGATATATGTGATAAAAACATCAAAGTAGTTATTTTAAACCGAGTTATATCAGTTTATTGAACGTTTATTGCGATTTTCAGAATTTTCTTTTCTTTGGTTTATGTGAAGTTGGGCACGTTTGCGCCACATGGCTAGCTTTGGTTGCTAATTCGACAGGAGAAGAGGACATTCTACAACCAAACAACGATTATTCTGGACAAAGGACTCCTTGTACAAGATTCTGATGGAAGCTCAGCAAAAAGTAAGAACAATTTATGATGTTATTTCGTATTTCTGTTGAAAATGTTTAGTCGTATTTTCCGCCCTTATTTTGGGCGCTGTCTCGCTATAACGTAAGCTGTATGTCGTACTAAAGTTATTAAAAAAAATCTAATACAGCGGTTGCATTAAGAACTAGTGTATCTTTCCTTTGCTGTACAACATGTATTTTTTAGTAAAGTTTATGATGAGTTATTTGATTAGATGAGGTGACTGTCCAAGATTTCTCCGGACAATTTTGTGCATTTTGACTACGTATTCACATTGTAAAACCACGATTTGTACCGCTAAATATGCACATTTTCGAACAAAACATATACAGTATATCACAAAAGTGAGTACACCTCTCACATTTTTGTAAATATTTGAGTATATATTTTCATGTGACAACACTGAAGAAATGACACTTTGCTACAATGTAAAGTAGTGAGTGTACAGCTTGTATAACAGTGTAAATTTGCTGTCCCCTCAAAATAACTCAACACACAGCCATTAATGTCTAAACCGCTGGCAACAAAAGTGAGTACACCCCTAAGTGAAAATGTCGCAAATTGGGCCCACTTAGCAATTTTCCTCCCGGTGTCATGTCACTCGTTAGTGTTACAAGGTCGAGGTGTGTTAAATTTGGTGTCATCGCTCTCACACTCCTCATACTGACTGGTCATGGAAGTTCAACATGGCACCTCATGGCAAGAACTCTCTGGGATCTGAAAAAAAGAATTGTTGCTCTACATAAAGATGGCCTGGGCTATAAGAGATTGCCAAGACCCTGAAAACTGAGCTGCAGCACGGTGGCCAAGACCATACAGCGGTTTAACTGGACAGGTTCCACTCAGAACAGGCCTCGCCATGGTCAACCAAAGAAGTTGGTGCACATGCTCAGCGTCATATCCAGAGGTTGTCTTTGGGAAATAGAGTTGAGTGCTGCCAGCATTGCTGCAGAGGTTGAAGGGGTGGGGGGTCAGCCTGTCAGTGCTCAGACCATACGCCGTACACTGCATCAATTGGTCTGCATGGCTGTCGTCCAAGAAGGAAGCCTCTTCTAAAGATGATGCACAAGAAGCCGCAAACAGTTTGCTGAAGACAAGCAGACTAAGGACATGGATTACTGGAACCATGTCCTGTGGTCTGATGAGACAAAGATAAACTTATTTGGCTCAGATGGTGTCAAGCGTGTGTGGCGGCAACCAGGTGAGGAGTACAAAGACAAGTGTGTCTTGCCTACAGTCAAGCATGGTGGTGGGAGTGTCATGGTCTGGGGCTGCATGAGTGCTGTCGGCACTGGGGAGCTACAGTTATTGAGGGAACATGAATGCCAACATGTACTGTGACATACTGAAGCAGAGCATGATCCCCTCCCTTCGGAGACTGGGCCGCAGGCAGTATTCCAACATGATAACGATCCAAACACACCTGCAAGACGACCATCTGCCTTGCAAAAGAAGCTGAGGGTAAAGGTGATGGACTGGCCAAGCATGTTCCAGACCTAACCCTATTGGCACTGTGGGGCATCCTCAAACGGAAGGTGGAGGAGTGACAGGTCTCTACATACACAGCTCCGTGATGTGTCCATGGAGGAGTGGAAGAGGACTCCAGTGGCAACTGTGAAGCTCTGGTGAACTCCATGCCAAGAGGGTTAAGGCAGTGCTGGAAAATGATGGTGGCCACACAAAATATTGACACTTTGGGCCAATTTGGACATTTTCACTTAGGGGTGTACTCACTTTTTGTTGCCGCGGTTTAGACATTAATAGCTTGTGTGTTGAGTTATTTTGAGGGGACAGTACACTGTTACACAAGCTGTACACTCACTACTTTACATTGTAGCAAAGTGTCATTTCTTCAGTGTTGTCACATGAAAAGATATACTCAAATATTTAAAAAAATGTGAGGGGTGTACTCACTTTTGTGATATACTGTATGTATTGTGTACATGATGTTATAAGACTTTCATCTGATGAAGTTTGTCAGGTTAGTGAATATTTTTATATCTTTTGCTGTTTTTTTGTGATGGTACCTTTGCGGTGATGAATGCGGTTGTGTGTTGGCTATTGTAGTAAGCTAATTAATCTATATTGTGTTTTCGTGAAAAACACTTAAAAAATCTGAAATATTGGCTGGATTCAACAAGATTTTGTCTTTCATTTGCTGTACACACGTATTTTTCAATAATGTTTTATGATGAGTATTTGGGTATTTACGATGCTCTCTGTATTATTCTGCTGCTTTGGTATTTGTGATTGTAGCTGCAATGTAAAACTATGATTTATACCTAAATATGCAAATTTTTCAAACAAATCATAGATTTATTGTATAACATGTTATAAGACTGTCATCTGATGAAGTTGTTTCTTGGTTAGTGACTAATTATATCTTATTTGGTCGTTTGTGATAGCTACCTATGCGGTAAAAATTGGTGAAAATATGCGGTTGAGTCTTTTGCTATTGTGGTTAGCTAATAGAAATACATATTGTGTTTTCGCTGTAAAACATTTAAAAAATCGGAAATGATGGCTGGATTCACAAATGTGTATCTTTCATTTGTGTCTTGGACTTGTGATTTCATGATATTTATATGCTAGTATTTATTGTGGCGCTATGCTAGTCAGCTCTTTTACTGATGAGGATGCTCCCGGATCCGGGATGGTGACTCGTGAGAGTTGAACTTATTCATTTGCTGTATTGGACTTGTGATTTCATGAAAATTATATTATATGATATCCCTGTCCCGTTAGGCTAGGCTATGCTAATCAGCTTTTTTGATGAGGATGCTCCCGGATCCGGGATGGGTATCACTGAAAGGTTTTTAAGTATCCTCCGACAGGAGGATTGGGTCAACCATTAAGGTTTTCTTTGTTCTCTTTTGTTTTACCATGTCATCAGAATTGTAATGTTAAATCGCATCGATACATAGACATTGCTGGATGATACGGTACAATTAATTGCATACAAGGCTCATAGTCTGTGTTTTGCGATAAAATCCAAGGATGAAAATGCAGGAGAGGGCATGGAGACCAGCATCACATGGGTATAGAATGTAACGGATGGACGAAACAACGGATAGTTGCATCAAGGGTGGTGTGAAGTTAAACTTTTTTTCTCTTTCCTTTTCAAGTCAATATGTTTTTAGGTTTCGTGGAACATCAGAGTGATAATTGTTCCAGAGGAGGGACTGATGTATATTGACTAATTGATTTGAGAATGTTTAGTATGTTTATAACTGTAGAAGTGCATTAGGAGTAGTGACTATTGTGTTATGGGTTAGATGGAATGATATATGTGCAAATGTATCTGTAGCAGAAGGTGAGGTACACAAGACCTGTGTTAGAGACAGAATGTTTAAATAGTGTTGTTCAGTGGTATGGAATGTGACTGCGGTGGAGATCTGAGGGGACTCAGGTGATAGAGGGGTATCATTCCCAGAGACTATGCATATTGTTACAGGAGATAGCTCATAGGAGAGGGAGGACAGCTAACTGTGCACAATATAGGGACTATTATGAAGTTAAATTGAACATTACACATACCCAGATCATGGTGAGAGTAGAAGAGATAGTGGTGGCATTTCAGACACTATGGTAAACTTCAAATCAAATGTATTTATAAAGCCCTTCTTACATCAGCTGATATCTCAAACTGCTGTACAGAAACCCAGCCTAAAACCCCAAACAGCAAGCAATGCAGGTGTAGAAGCACGACAAGAAACCTGTGACTCAGTTTTGTTAGGTTGGTCATTCTTCCAACTCATTAATCTCTTTCCCAATTTCTAACAGCCGGCGAATTACTTGACAGATTACATGCAGTTGTTATTCTCACGGCAGTCGTTGTAGGGACAGTATTTGATGGAGGCTATAGTCATGGGCCATGTTAGTAGTAGCAGGGGTTACTTTAGTAGCATTGTTGGGATATCATTTCATGAGGACTCATGCCACATGGCTTGGTAGCTGGTAAGTGGGAGGCCGATGGGAAACGGGGGCTGTCATTCAAATGCCACAAATTAGTGATCTTGCCATAAGGTGGGAGTCTATGTTGTCAGGAAATGACCAATGCGTTGCAGTGTGCATATCCTCAGGTGAAAGCCGCACATGAGGAGCAGGAGATAACCGAGGGCACGGGCTGAAAACTGGAGATTGAGTGTACATCAAGATACACCAGGCGGGGGGGTTGGGACATCGTTGGTCTGATCTACACATAGTGCTCCTTACAGTGGTAAAGTTTGTCATGCCTCTCCTCGATGGGTGCATAGTTCTTATGGGACATGAGGTCCAGCTGCATAATGGGTGAGCTTGAAGACGCCATGGCAGAGGAAGCGACACCAAAGAGAGAGAAAGACTAGAGTCCACTGTAAGTCATGCAGATGGGTTGGGTCTGGGAGCTACTTTAAACATCATAGTTGGGTTGGGTTAGCTGCTTTATTGGTTGTTTATTTGTTGTTTATTTAATTGTACTCTAAACAACATTTTGGAGGCATTGATGTGAAAGTCTATACAGTGCATCAAGAGGATGTAGCATTGATTAGGGATACACACTTGCCTATCAGGTGGCAATGGAGGAGATGGGGAACAAAGTGAAAATGACATGGCTTGGGAACACCTCTCGGAACCTGGTGCCGGAAAGGGGAAGACTGGGTGAAAGCATGAGGAGGCTTTTTAGGGCTTTCATTTTTGTGGAATCCAGCAGAAAAGTATCCTGGAGGCATAGTCAGGTGAAGAGAGAGTGGGAATTGTCATGGTCTCAGACTTTGGTTTTCATGCATATATAATTATGTATAGCTTACCACATTGTTAATACTGTTATGTTTATTCTTTTTTGTTCATGTTTTATTGTCATTGTTTGTTAATTTGTAAGTCATTTCCAAGTTTAAGTAAGTTGAACAGTAGGAAGCTATTGTTCAAGAGGGGCTGTTGGGTTCTGAGAATATGAAATATACTTATTCGTTTCACTGAGGGAGAGAGGATAATGTATAACGTTTACATTATATCAGGTATCCTATTGAAATATTGACTGCTGGAAAGCGATCACATGTGGCAGGCATTGATAGGGGGAGAGAGCCATGGATTAGTGATGAAGGGGGGTCGAGATAAGGTCAGGTCCCGTTAAGGGAGAAATAAAAGTTTATGGCCCGTATCACTTAGTGGCCTGCCTAGCAGTAAATACACAATGTTTGTACAGATGTGTAGGAGGAGACACAGCCTAGGAGGAAGGGTTAAACATCAGTGCTTGTGTGAAAATGTTTTTGTCTAATGCAGCTGTCAATAAACTTGGTTAACTTTACTTAATACCCATCCCGGATCCGGGAGCATCCTCATCAAAAAAGCTGACTAGCATAGCCTAGCCTAACGGGACAGGGATATCATATAATATAATTTTCATGAAATCACAAGTCCAATACAGCAAATGAAAGATAAACATCTTCTGAATCCAGTCATCATTTCTGATTTTTAAAATGTTTTACAGCGAAAACAATATGTATTTCTATTAGCTAACCACAATAGCCAAAGACTCAACCGCATATTTTCACCATGTTTCTACGGCATAGGTAGCTATCACAAAACCGACCAAATAGAGATATAATTAGTCACTAACCAAGAAACAACTTCATCAGATGACAGTCTTATAACATGTTATACAATACATTTATGTTTTGTTAGAAAAATGTGCATATTTGAGGTATAAATCATAGTTTTACATTGCAGCTACCATCACAAAAGACACCGAAGCAGCCAGAATAATTACAGAGAAGCAACGTGAAATACCTAAATACTCATCATAAAACATTTATGAAAAATACATGGTGTACAGCAAATGAAAGATAAACATCTTGTGAATCCAGCCAATATTTCAGATTTTTTAAGTGTTTTACAGCGAAAACACAATATAGAATTATATTAGCTTACCACAATAGCCAACACAACAAACGCATTTATTCACCGCAAAAGGTAGCTTTCGCAAAAAACAGCAAAAGATATACAAATAATCACTAACCTTGAACAACTTCATCAGATGACAGTCTTATAACATCATGTTATACAATACATTTATGTTTTGTTCGAAAATGTGCATATTGAGCTACATATCCTGATTATACATTGTGAATACGTAGCATCGATTCACCAAATCTCCAGAGATATTTTGGACACCACCTAATCTGACCAAAAACTCATCATAAAACTTTACATAAAAATACTTTGTATGGCAAATGAAAGATACCGCTGTGTTAGATTTTTAAAAAAACTTTACCAAAACATACAGCTTGTTTATTGCGAGACAGCGCCACCAAAACGGCGGAGAATAGGACTCAACATTTACACAGAAATACGAAATAACATCAGAAATGTTTTCTACTTTGTTGAGCTTCCATAAGAATGTTGTACAAGGAGTCCTTGGTCCAGAATAAATCGTTGTTTGGGTTAGAATGTCCATTTCTTCTGTCGAATTCACGCCACAATGCTAGCCAATGTTACTAACATTCCCACCCTCTCTGGCGCAAAGAACGGAAACTCCAAAAGTCCCAATAAACGGTTGAATAAACTGATGAAACTCAGTTGAAAAAACCTACTTTATGATGTTTCTAATATGTATAAAATCAGAGCCGGAGATATTCGCCGTGTGTAAACCGAACGCTTTTCAGAAAGCAATGTCGAGGTCCTTCTCGCGCCTTGGAAAAACTGACAAAATGCCTGACATGCCACTCCAAAAGCTTTTGTTCGACCTCAGATCAAGCTAGACACCCCATTCCACCTTCCACTGCCTGTTGACATCTAGTGGAAGGCGTGTGCAGTGCATGTATATCATAAATATAAGCCAGTTGAATAGGCAAGCCCTGACACAGAGCCCCATTTTCAGAATTTTCACTTCCGTCTGGATTTTAGTTTTTTTTTTTTTTTTTTACCGTTATTTTACCAGGTAAGTTGACTGAGAACACGTTCTCATTTGCAGCAACGACCTGGGGAATAGTTACAGGGAGAGGAGGGGATGAATGAGCCAATTATAAACTGGGATTATTAGGTGACCAAGATGGTTTGAGGGCCAGATTGGGAATTTAGCCAGGACACCGGGGTTAACACCCTACTCTTACGATAAGTGCCATGGATCTTTAATGACCTCAGAGAGTCAGGACACCCGTTTAACGTCCATCCGAAAGACGGCACCCTACACAGGCAGTGTCCCCAATCACTGCCCTGGGGCATTGGGATATTTTTAGACAGAGAGCGTACGTAGCTGCCCCTACTGGCCCTCCAACACCACTTCCAGCAGCATCTGGTCTCCCATCCAGGGACTGACCAGGACCGACCCTGCTTAGCTTCAGAAGCAGCCAACAGTGGTATGCAGGGTGGTATGCTGCTGGCTTGCGGCCAAATGAGTTCTGTTTTACTCACGATATAATTCAAACAGTTTTAGAAAACTTGAGTGTTTTCTATCCAATAGTAATAATAAATGCATATTGTATGATCTAGAATAGAGTACGAGGCCGTTTAAATTGGGCACGATTTTTTCCAAAGTGAAACAGCGCCCCCTATGACAAGAAGTTTTAAGCTTTCATAGTGTCTGTTGAGTTTTGACTTAATGTTTTGTATTTAACCTTTATTTAACTAGGCAAGTCAGGTAAGAACAAATTCTTATTTACAATGACGGCTCCCGGGGACAGTGGGATAACTGCCTTGTTCAGGGGATCCAGCAACCTTCGGTTACTGGCCCAATGCTCTAACCACTAGGCTACCTGCCACTCCAAGAATGCTGATTTAATCAGCTATATTGTCCTGTTTCTGCTACAATGTGTTGGACTTCTTAGCCATGCAGCATTGTTACATCAAGTTGACTTCAGCCAGACACAACTTCTGTCTGATCCCCTCTAGTCCACCAGCAACAAAGTCAAAATATCCAACAGTGCTTCAATTTAGTATTCTAGGTTGGGTGTGTTGTGCTGTTTTGTCTTAACCTTTTCTGTGAAGTCACTGAAAACAAATAGTATTTCACAACGAAACAGAAGATGTATTATTTAATTCCAGTGTGTGACTGACCTGGAACTCATCTCGAGCTGGGAGAGTTGCTCTGAGAGGTCCAACCGCAGCATGTCTTTGTAGATGAGTGCAAACTCATGCACCAAGATTGCCGTCTTCCACACAGACAGCCTCCAGGATGGCATCATGGATAAATATGTACTGCTCCTGCAGAGAGAAAGGGGTGAGAGAGAGGTGTGTTATGAAAGAGAGAAAGAGAGAGAGGGAGACGAAAAGGGAGAGAGAAGAGACAGAGAACAACAAACAGAGAGAGAAGAACATGAAGAACATAGGATGATATCACAAAGAAGAGGCGAAGTATATACAGAGGACGGGGGGGGGTGTTAGAGAGAAAGCGAGAGGGAGAGAGATAAGAAAGAGAGAACAACAGAACAGGGAGAGTTAGAACATAAATAACATAGGACCATATCACAAAGAAAGAGTATGAGGTGTGGAAGGGTGGCGAGAGAGAAATCTCATTACCTGCCATGATGTGAATTAAATATAAGCTATAATATTGTACAGTGTATCAAAGAGCGGTGGCAGACTGAATAAATACGTCTAAATAAACAAACATTTGCAGTGTATATATTTCATTAGAGCACCCCTGCAAATACAAATGTAATACACAGCTAAACCAATATTGGATTTACAAAATACGATTAAGATATGCTATATCATCGAAAGAAAAGCCACGTGCTTCTGCATTGCACTGTGACAATGTAAGCCTTCGCATCTCAGAAACCATCGTCCTATACACAAGTCCCAGTAGGGGAGCTAGGCTAGAATATTTCCCTGAGTTCCCCAAACACAATACCGGCAGTACAGATGTAAGGAGACCAGAGCGGTGTGAATAATTTTATCTTCCCCCACTGAAATGTACTGTAGGCCCACCCATTCACCTCTGTCTGGATCATGTTAATGCGTCGTGAGCAGAGGGTTTTGACACAGTTGTAGATGTCCACCACACCCTCACACTCGGCCATGTCCAGCATGACGTCCAGCACGATGTAGCAGCCTGTGCGGCCCGCCCCCACACTGACACAGAGACACAGGGAAAACAACATGTCACTGACCTTTGACCCTTTAGGACAAGCCTTCACATACAATACTGTAATAACAGTGTTCAGATAAGGGTTGAAAGCAACCCGATACAAGGCTTCAGCCACTAGCGTCCGACTCATAACGAATGTAAAACTGATTAAAATTGTGTCATGCCCACTGGGACTACGCTTTAAAGCTTTGAAAACACAAAGTAGTAATGGTTGCATGAGCATTGACAGCTAGCATGAAGTGGTGTACTGCAATGTGCGTTGATTGAAGGCTGGTACCTGCAGTGGACGACCACAGGTCCAGCATCGGGTGACGTGGATGCTTTGACCCGCCGTATGAAGGCCAGCAGGCCTGTGGCGTGGTAGGGAACCCCATGCTCCGGCCAGGACGTGAAGTGGAACTGACGCACCTCGTGTTTAGCTGAGTAGCCCATCTGTGGAAACACAACATCAGAAGAAGAATAAAAAGAAGATTACATGAGTTACAGTGCCTTCAGAAAGTATTCATACCCCTTCACATTTTGTTGTATTACAGCCTGAATTCAAAATTGATTAAATATATATTTTTTCTCACCCATCTACACACAATACCCCATAATAACAAAGTGAAAACATGTTTTTAGAAATGTTAGCAAATTTATTGAAAATCAAAAACAGATATCTAATTTACATAAGCATTCACACCCATGAGTCAGTACATTGTAGAAGCACCTTTGGCAGTGGTTACAGCTGTGAGTCTATCTGGGTAAGTCTCTAAGAGCTTTGCACACTTGGATTGTGCAAAATTTGCCCATAAGTCTTTTAATAATTCCACAAGCTCTGTCAAATTGGTTGTTGATCATTGCTAGACAACCATTTTCAGGTCTTGCCATAGATTTTCAAGTATATTTAATAAGTAACTGTAACTGTGCCACTCAGGAACATTCACTCTCTTCTTGGTAAGCAACTCCAGTATAGATTTCGCCTTGCGTTTTAGGTTTGTATTTGTATTTATTATGGATCCCCATTGCAGCAGCTACTCTTGCTGAGGTCCAGCAAAAAAAAGGCAAGTATACCATTTTAAAAACATTACAATACAGTCACAGATTTCACAACACACTGTGTGCCCTCAGGCCCCTACTCCACCACTACAATACAAAATCCATGTGTATGTGTGTGTAGAGTGTGTATGTTATTGTGTGTGTGTGTGTGCTTGTATCTGTGTTTGTGTTGCTTCACAGTCCCCACTGTTCCTTAATAAGGTGCATGTTTATTTATTTTTAAATCAAATTCTACTGCTTGCGTCAGTTACTTGATGTGGAATAGATTTCCATGTCATCATGGCTCTATGTAGTACTGTGTGCCTCCCATAGTCTGTTCTGGACTTGGGGATTGTGAAGAGACCACTTGTGGAATGTCTTGTGGGGTATGCATGGGTGTTCGAGCTGTGTGCCAGTAGTTCAAACAGACAGCTTGGCGCATTCAACATGCAAGTAGTGATGAAGTTAATCTCTCCTCCACTTTGAGCCGGGAGAGATCGACATGCATATTATTGATGTTACTCTCTGTGTACATTCAAGGGCCAGCCGCGCTGCCCTGTTCTGAGCCAATTGCAAAAAGTCCCTTTTTGTGGCATCTGACCACACGACTGAACAGTAGTACTGTTAAGAAGGTAGAGCAGCGCTTCATTATGGACAGACTTCTCCCCATCTTAACTACTGTTGTATCAATATGTTTGACCATGGCAGTTTACAATCCAGGGTTACTCCAAGCAGTTTAGTCATCTCCACAGAATTTATTACAAGATTTAGTTGAGGTTTAGGGTTTAGTGAATGATTTGTCCCACATACAATGCTTTCAGTTTTGGAAATATTTAGGACTAACTTATTCCTTGCCACCCACTCTGAGACAAACTGCAGCTCTTTGTTAAGTGGTTCAGTCATTTCAGTCGCTGTAGTAGCTGACGTGTATAGTGTCTAGTCATCCACATACATAGACACACTGGCTTTACTCAAAGTCAATGGCATGTCGTTAGTAAAGATTGAAAAAAGTAGGGGGCCTAGACAGCTKCCGTGGGGTATTCCTGATTCTACCTGGATTATGTTGAAGAAGCTTCCATTAAAGAACACCCTCAGTTCTGTTAGACAGGTAACTCTTTATCCACAACATAGCAGGGGGTGTACAGCCATACCACATACGTTTTTCCAGCAGCAGACTATGATCAATAATGTAAAGAAAACGCACCGAAGTCTAACAAAACAGCCCCCACAATCTTTTTATTATCAATTTATCTTAGCCAATCATCAGTCATTCGTGTAAGTGCTGTGCTTGTTGAATATCCTTCCCGATAAGTGTGCTGAAAGTCTGGTATTCTAGTGGTTAGACTGTTGGGCCAGGAACTGAAAGGTTGCTGGATCGAATCGCTGAGCTGACAAGGTAAAAATATGTTGTTCTGCCGCTGAGCAAGGCAGTTAACCGACTGTTCCCTGGGTGCCGAAGACATGAATGTTGATTATGGCAGCCCCCTGCACCTCTCTGATTCAGAAGGGTTGGGTTAAATGCGGAAGACACATTTCAGYTGAATGCATTCTGTTGTAAAACTGACTAGGTATCCCCCTTCCCCCTTGTCAATTTGTTTACTGTAAAATAGGATTGTATCTGGTCAAACACMATTTTTTCTAAAAGTTTACTAAGGGTTGGTAACAGGCTGATTGGTCGGCTATTTGAGCCAGTAAAGGGGGCTTTCCTATTCTTTGGTAGCGGAATTACTTTTGCTTCCCTCCAGGATTGGGGGCACACACTTTCTATTAGGGTTGAATTGAAAATACGGCAAACATGAGTGCCAATATCGTCCGCTATTTTCCACATTATTTTTCCATCCGAGTTGTCAGAACCCAGTGGCTTGTCATTGTTGATAGAAAACAATAATTATTTAACCTCTTCAACATTCACTTTACGGAATTCAAAATTACAATGCTTGTCTTTCATAGTTTGGTCAGCGATACTTGTGTAGTGTCAGCGTTTGTTGCTGGTATGTCATGCCTAAGTTTGCTAATCTTGCCAATTAAAACATCATTAAAGTAATTGGCAATATCATTCGGTTTTGTAATGAATGAGCCATCTGATTCAAGAGCGGAGATAGCTTTTCCCGAAAATGTAATTTAAGGTGCTCCAAAGCTTAATTTCTTTTTTTTATTCAGTTTACTCACATGATTTCTCAATTTGCAATACGTTTGCCAATCGGTTGTGCAGCCAGACCCATTTGCCATTCCTTTCGCCTCATCCCTCTCAACCATACATTTTTTCTATTTCTCATCAATCCAAGGGGATTTAACAGTTTTACAGTCATTTTCTTAATGGGGGCATGCTTATTTGTAACTGGAATAAGCAATTTCATAAGCAATTTCAAGTGCAACGTCTGTTTGCTCCTCATTACACACAACGAACCAACAAATATACTTTACATCAACAACAAAAGAATCACTACAAAAATTATCATATGACCAGTTATATACTATATTAGGCCCAGCCTTTGGAACTTTGGTTTTACTAGATATGGCTACTATATTGTGATCACCACATCCGATGGATTTGGATACCGCTTTAAACCAAATTTCTGCAGCATTAATAAAGACGTGATCAATATATGTTGATGATTTAATTCCTGTGCTGTTTGTAACTACCCTGGTAGATTGACGGATAACCTGAACCAGGTTACAGGCACTGGTTATAGATTGAAGCTTTTCCTTGAGTGGGCAGCTTGATGAAAGCCAGTCCATATTTAAATCACCCAGAAAATATACCACTCTGTATCACATACATTATCAAGCATTTCACACATGTTATCCAGATACTGACTGTTAGCACTTAGTACAGCAGCTACTCACAAGAATGGGTTGTAAGTGAGGCAGATTAACCTGTAGCCATATTAATTCAAAAGTATTTAACATGAGATCCTCTCTAATCTTTACAGGAATGTGGTTCTGAATATAAACAGCAACACCTCCACCACTGGCATTTCTGTCTTTTCCTTAAATGTTGTAACACTGTATTGCTACCACTGTATCAAAGGCATTATCTAAGTGAGATTCAGAGATAGAATATGAATGTCATCTGTTACTAGCAAATTATTGATTTCATGAACCTTGTTTCTTAATCTACATATGTTAACATGGGCTATTTTGAGCAATTTTCAACGCTTTACTGGGAAGCTTAGCAGAAATAGATATGCTCATGTTATTTACAGTTGAAGTCGGAAGTTTACATACACTTAGGTTGGAGTCATTAAAACTCGTTTTTCAACCACATCACAAATTTCTTGTTAACAAACTATAGTTTTGGCAAGTCGGTTAGGACATATACTTTGTGCAAGACACAAGTAATTTTTCCAACAATTGTTTACAGACAGATTATTTCACTTATAATTCATTGTATCACAATTCCAGTGGGTCAGAAGTTTACATACACTAAGTTGACTGTGCCTTTAAACAGCTTGGACAATTTTAGAAAATTATGTCATAGCTTTAGAAGCTTCTGATAGGCTAATTGACATAATTTGAGTCAATTGGAGGTGTACCTGTGGATGTATTTCAAGGCCTACTTTCAAACTCAGTGCCTCTTTGCTTGACATTATAAGAAAATCTAAAGAAATCAGCCAAGACCTCAGAAAGAAAATTGTAGACCTCCACAAGTCTGGTTCATCCTTGGGAGGAATTTTCAAATGCCTGAAGGTACCACGTTCATCTGTACAAACAATAGTACGCAAGTATAAACTACTCCAAAACCACCACAAAAAAAGCCAGACTACGGTTTGCAACTGCACATGTGGACAAAGATCGTAGTTTTTGGAGAAATGTCCTCTGGTCAGATGAAACAAAAATAGAACTGTTTGGCCATAATGACCATTGTTGTGTTTGGAGGAAAAAGGGTGGAGGCTTGCAAGCCAAAGAACACCATCCCAACCGTGAAGCACGGGGGTGGCAGCATCATGTTGTGGGGGTGCTTTGCTGCAGGAGGAACTGGTGCACTTCACAAAATAGATGGCATCATGAGGAACACAAATTATGTGGATATATTGAATCAACATCTCAAGACATCAGTCAGGAATTTAAAGCTTGGTCGCAAATGGGTCTTCCAATGGACAATGACCCCAGGCATACTTCCAAAGTTGTGGCAAAATGGCTTAAGTACAACAAAGTCAAGGTATTGGAGTGGCCATCACAAAGCCCTGACCTCAATCCTATAGAAAATTTGTGGGCAGAACTGAAAAATGTGTGTGAGCAAGGAGGCCTAAAAAACCTGACTCAGTTACACCAGCTCTGTCAGGAGGAATGGGCCAAAATTCACCCAACTTGTTGTGGGAAGCTTGTGGAAGACTACCCGATACGTTTGACCCAAGTTAAACAATTTAAAGGCAATGGTACCAAATACTAATTGAATTGAATTAAACTTCTGACCCACTGGGAATGTGATGAAATCAATAAAAGCTGAAATAAATCATTCTCTCTATTATTATTCTGACATTTCACATTCTTAAAATTAAGTGGTGATCATAACTGAGAATTTTTAATAGGAGGCATGTCAGGAATTGTGAAAAACTGACTTTAAATGTATTTGGCTAAGGTGTATGTAAACGTCTGACTTCAACTGTATGTTAGTGCAGGGTGAGCTGCACACATTGGACTTCCTACTAGGGCACACCGCCTCAGTGCTAACAATATAAATCTGGTTCAAAGGCACATGATTACTGCATACAATAGCTGTAGGATCAGCAGAGGCATTTAGGGCAGTTAGAGGGACATTAGGTTACTTACATTGTGTCTACCAACGCCCCTGGTATAATGTCCATTTGCTGAAGCCTTATGACAACTCAGTGTCACAATGGCAGGGATTAACTTAGCTGGGCTTGGGTCATTGACAAGTCCTTGTCTCAACGCATAATGCTGTGAAAGGATCCAGGAACCCAAATGATTTGGGTGGATGTCATCCTCCTCATAAAACGTGTTTTGTTTCCAAAAGGTATCGAAATTGTCAACAAAAGTTATACCCATTGAGCTGCAATAATCACGTAGCTAGTTGTGAAGAGATATTGTCCTGCAGAAATTGTCCTGCTGAAATGTCTGGTTGAAAGCAGACTGAAACAGGTTTTTCTTTTAGGATTTTGCCTGTGCTTAGCTCCATTCCGTTTATTTTTCATCCTGAGAAACTCCCGTCCTTAACGATTACAAGCATACCCATAACATGCTGCAGCCACCAATATGCTTGAACATTTGAAGAGTGGTACTCAGTAATGTGTTGTATTTGACCCAAACAGAACATTTTGTATTCAGGACAAAATGTTAATTGCTTTGTCACATGTTTAGCAGTATTACTTTAGTGCCTTGTTGCAAACAGGATGCATGTTTTCGAATAATTTTATTCTGTACAGACTTCCTTCTTTTCACTTTGTCAATTAGGTTAGTACTGTGGAGTACCTACAATGTTGTTGATACATCCTCAGTTTTCTCCTATCAGAGCTATTAAACTCTTTTAAAATTACAATTGGCATCATGGTGAAATCCCTGCGATGTTTTCCTCCTCTCCAGCAACTGAATTAGGAAAGACGCCTGTATCTTGTAGTGACTGGGTGTATTGATACACCATCCAAAGTGTAATTAATAACTTCACCATGCTCAAAGGGATATTTAATGTCTGTTTTTTGTACACCCATCTACCAATAGGTGCCCTTCTTTGCAAGGCATTGGAAAATCTCCCTGGTCTTTGCGGTTGGATCTGTGCTTGAAATTCACTGCTCGACAGAGACCTTACAGATCATTGTATGTGTGGGGTAGAGAGATGAGGTAGTCATTCAAAATCCTGTTAAACACTATTATTGCACACAGAGTGAGTCATGCAACTTATTATGTAACTTGTTGAAATAAATGTTATATTTTGAACGTATTTCGGCTTGCCATAACAAAGGGGTTGAATACGTATTGACTCAAGACATTTCAGCTTTTCTTTTTTTCTAAATGTCTAAACATCAAGATATCCAGCACAGATCCAGCAACAAACTGACACTATTGTTGAGTACACCTACAGTACGGTACAGCTACAGTGAAGCATGGACTACATGGTCCTGTGGAACTGGAATCCCCATGTGTTAACTCTCCACCATGGATGTGACATGAGGAGGCTTGCGCTCAATGGGGTGCTAGGCGACAGACACATCACTGCAATTTCCTCCTCTGAGCCGAGTTGACAAAGTAAAGAAAATATTTGAAGAGAGAGAGAGATAGAGAAAGACCCCCAAAAAATTTACTCAGAAGACGAGGCGCAGTGAAAACAAACTGTCAACTTCTCCAAAAATCTCTGCTTGATAAGTGAAGTACAGTGGTGCTCCCACGGAGAGTGGCGGCAACAGCGAAACGATAATGCTGTGTTTGTGCCACTGTCACTCCGCAGAGTTGCTCTGAGCCGCTCCATGGAGAGACCCTGGCGTTGATTGACAGGATGGTATACTGAGAGCAACGAAGCTCAGGCGCTGTCATTGTAGAAGCAGCAATGCCTCAGCGGTGTGTGTGGGGGGGGGGGGGGTTAAGTAGCTTGAGTTATTAAATCCTCTCACTGCAGGCATATTTAAATCAGAGGGCCCTCGATGGTCATCGTCTCTGAGTCACATCGGTCTGTACATCAGGAGCTGTTGTTTATTCTAATCTCTCTACATCGTATTTATGCATCGGCAGGCAATGTCTACTCAAATCAGTGTATGCCAACTGCTGCTGTCTCTGCAATGTTTATGAGTGTTGGGAAGGAGACTGGTATAGGGGCCAACTCAGTAACCAATTAGAGGAAAGAACCATAGTGCCAGAGTATTATGTCCTACTATCACCTCTCTTTAGTTAGAGACAGTCTGCTATATGTCCGCCAAGTGCCTTTATCACAAAGAGGAGTCAAAGAGGCCTCTGTGGAGCCATGTTCTCTGAATAGGATGCATTCACAACAGAAGCACCTCATAATTGAGACAGATTGACTGCTGGTTCTGTTCAGTTGGACTGATAAACATCACAGACTCTCTATCATAGAATACTGCCTGGAAACGCTGGATGAAGAAGCAATGCCATCATGGAATATTTGAACAGTGAAGCCATAAGAAACCCAAATAAGAAAAGAATGAGGAAAAGATACTTAGTAATAGCTGGGATTTGTCCTGTATAAGTCAAATCCATGTGATATTGGTCATAGACGTAGACTGACTCAATGTCAAAAATGTGCAGGTACAGAATGGTTGGACTTACCCTCTCCAAGGCAAAAGTACGAACTGTGTACTCTGAAAGTGTTTCCAGCTTCAGCAGTGTAATCTTGATGTCTCCATACATCTCACTGACATCAGGCCAGTATTTACAGCATTTCACCTGGTCAACAGAGACAAATAACATTTATCAAAAATGCATACAATGATAGTCACAGAAATGTGTTTGACATGTGTTTGACCAAGCTGTGTTACTTGTTGGAGAATTATGTTACCTACTGCTCAGCATGAAATAAATGTAAGGAAGAAGACACAGAACAATTATACTTAAATTCAGCTCCAACAAAATTAACCAGTTCTTCGATAGATAGAGGAGGTAACTATAATAGTCTTTAATGATGGGGAACATAATATCTAAAACTGGGCCACCACTAATGTTTTCTATTAAGGCACAAAGGATTTTGTAATTATTTATTTAGGTTAGATGTTCTTTTGATTCAGCTGACGAACAATCCAGCTCTAACGCATCGATTATGGAGTGCAGTTGCTAAGAGGGAACAGCAAAGTTGATGTACTGATATTGATATAAACATTGTCATCCGAACCACTATGTCTACGTTTATGACTTCAGAAGAAAATAATGGGACCCTTACTATATATAGCATTTACATTCTGCTGGTGTTTCAATTACTCTAACAATTATGTCTGTCTGAGCAAATAGCAGGGACCTGAATACAGTACAGAGAAAATGTTATTGTGTCCCCCTTTGCACTGTGTGAGATGTGTGTATGAGGAGAGAAGTGTGAGTGTGAGACTCACCCTGCCTATCTCTACCAGTTTAGTGATCATGACGATGCTGAAGCAGTTCTCCTGCCACACCATCCTCCAGAAGTCATACACTGTCTCCTGTTTGGGCCCTATGGGACAAAGAGGTAAAACCATCACATCAACCATCTCAGTCAAAAACCGTTTGCTGTAAATACAAATTATCAATATGACTAGGGCCAGGATTGTTTCCTTACCACATGACCTGATACTACTGTACTCAGTCACTTTTCTTGGACACAGGATCAAGGTACATGCAGCTAGATTATAAGTAGGACCAAAGAGTTTTTCCTGGTCAGGTCACATGCCCTACTGTAATTAAAGTTGTGATGTACAGTGCTTCATAGCAGTGTTCATTGGTCTGTGCCAGCAAACTGTGGCTCAGTATGAGAAGTGACAGGTGAAACAGAAAACAGATCATATGGCCCCGAGGAAGACACTAAGAATAGTTTACTCACTCAGTCTCACACTCTATCACACCATCTCTCTCTCTCTCTCACTCTCAGAGAAAGAGTGAGTTTGTGAAAGATAAGTGAGTAGCTAGACACGCTAGGAGAGGGTTTAACTGATGCTGAGGTGTGTATCTACACATCCAAACATGCACGCATGGAAAAGCATGCACACACACAAAAAGGAAACTGATGTATACACACACACAGTTTGTGCACCCAAACTGCTGCTTAGTGAGAGATCACAGGTGTGGATGATTGACAGAGGGAGATCTGTAGGCTCTCTCTCTCTCTCTCTCTCTCTCTCTCTCTCTCTCTCTCTCTCTCTCTCTCTCTCTCTCTCTCTCTCTCTCTCTCTCTCTCTCTCTCTCTCTCTATCTCTCTCGCTCTCTCTCTCTCTCTCTCTCTCTCGCTCTATCATATATCTCTCTCTCTCTCTCTCTCTCTCTCTCTCTCTCTCTCTCTCTCTCTCTCTCTCTCTCTCTCTCTCTCTCTCTTCTCTCTCTCTCTCTCTCTCTCTCTCTCTCTCTCTCTCTCTCTCTCTCTCTCTCTCTCTCTCTCTCTCTCTCTCTCTCTCTCTCTCCATGTATCACCCACCCAATGTCATGCAGTGGGTTGGCGGGTCACACATGCAGTCACCGTTTGATTGGATGGAGAGACACTTGAGGTCTGTCTGTGTCACTGTTGCTAGGTCCTATGTGGAAGTTCATTGGGTAGGTTGGTCAACCTCAATTTTACACACAAAAACACACACAATCCCACACACAAGCACCCAACTCCAGACATGGCGGGATACTCACCCTGAGTGGCTATGAAGTGGTTGGATCGATGGTAGCCCTGAAAAAGAGAAAAGGGATGACATGCTAAGTAAGCCATCTGTGCCTCAGACAGCGCTTTCAGCATGTCCACGGCATCCACGCACCACCTCAACCGGTCATAGTGGTAACCGTAACCTCCTGAGATTTGACCTCATGCAAGCACAAGTAATATAACTACATAGGGACACTTGTCACATGCTGGAGATGACAAGGCATGCCAGTGGGTATGGTGACAATGACACAGCTCTATATGCTTACAGGTCACACAAACAATGGGCCACAAGGCAGTCTCGTCTTCTGCAGATATGGGAGCTCCTTCAAACGTGCATTCCTCTTTACTTAGCGGTTATCTTTGATTTAGGTATGGTCGAGAAAAGGGTGCCTATTCACAATACCTCTTTCAACGGTATTGCCAGAGTGCAATGGTACTCTGGTTATTCTACTGCACGATGAGCTACTGGCTTGAAGCTTGGACATGGCTCAGGTAGAAATAGACAAACATCTAAGATTCAATGGCAGATAAAAGGAAAAGAGATGGAAACCCTCAGAGTTTCTTCACTCTGCTGCAATCTGAACACTGTGACACCTTGGAGCAGCTTGCTTTGTGCCAACTCTGAATGCAGGCTCCCAAACACTAAACTGAAGGGTTTGAATCTTGAAGGAGGGATGTACTGCATGGGAAAGAGGGAAAAGAAAGGGATGGTAGACAATAGAAAGAGGAGTGAAGTACTTACTTCCCTGTTAATCCGAATCTACAGGGTTAAAGTCCAAAGTCGAGAAGGTGGGGAAGGTAGTAGAAAAAACAGAGAGAAGAGATAGAAGCTAGTTAATTATGGCTGGGGGCAGTATTGAGTAGCTTGGATGAATAAGGTGTCCAGAGTAAACTGCCTGCTACTCAGGCCCAGAAGCTAAGATATGCATATTATAAGTAGATTTGGATAGAAAACACTCTGAAGTTTCTAAAACTGTTTGAATGATGTCTGTGAGTATAACAGAACTCATATGGCAGGCAAAAACCTGAGAACAAAACTAAACAGGAAGTGGAAATCTGAAGATTGTAGGTTTGCCTATCCAATATACAGTGTCTATGGGGTCATATTGCACTTCCCAATGCTTCCACTAGATGTCAACAGTCTTTAGGACCTTGTTTGATGCTTCTACTGTGAAGGAGGGGGGAATGGGAGCTGTTCGAGTCAGGGCTCTGGCAGAGTGCCACGAGCTCACTCAGGTGCGCCCCCGTGAGAGTTAGCTGCGTTCCATCGCATTTCTAAAGACAAAGAAATTCTCCGGTTGAAACATTATTGAAGATTTATGTTAAAAACATCCTAAAGATTGATTCTAAACATCGTTTGACATGTTTCTACGAACTGTAACGGAACTGTTTGACTTTTCGTCTGGCCTGCGGATTTTGGAACTAAACGAGCGAACAAAAAGGAGGTATTTGGACATGAATTATGGACGTTATCGAACAAAACAAACATTTACTGTGGAACTGGGATTCCTGGGAGTGCATTCTGATGAAGATCATCAAAGGCAAGTGAATATTTATAATAATATTTCTGACTTTTGTTGACTCCACAACATGGCGGATATCTGTATGGCTTGTTTTGGTCTCTGAGCTCAGATTATAGCATGGTGTGCTTTTTCCGTAAAGTTTTTTTGAAATCTGACACAGCGGTTGCATTAAGGAGAAGTTTATCTAAAGTTCCATGTATATTACTTGTATATTTTATCAATGTTTATTATGAGTATTTCTGTAAATTGATTTGGCTCTCTGCAAAATCACCAGATGTTTTGGAGGCAAAACATTACTGAACATAACGCTCCAATGTAAACTAAGACTTTTGGATAAAAATATGAACTTTATCGAACAAAACATACATGTATTGTGTAACATGAAGTCCTATGAGTGTCATCTGATGAAGATCATCAAAGGTTAGTAATTCATTTTATCTCTATTTCTGCTTTTTGTGACTCCTCGCTTTGGCTGGAAAATGGCTGTGTTTTTCTGTGACTAGGTACTGACCTAACATAATCGTTTGGTGTGCTTTCGTCGTAAAGCCTTTTTGAAATCGGACACTGTGGTGGGATTAACAACAACTTTATCTTTAAAATGGTGTGAAATACTTGTATGTTTGAGTAATTTTAATTATGAGATTTTTGTTGTTTGAATTTGGCGCCCTGCACTTTCACTGGCTGTTGTCAAATCGATACCGTTAATGGGATCTTAGCCCGTCTTAGCCATGAGAGGATAATGAAAGATTGAGAAATCTAAGGAGATAAAGGTTGCAGACAGGAGGAGAACCTGTATAAAGGGATGTGCTTGTTTACATACAGTATGTGTGTGTGAGACTGAGTGTGTGTTTTGTGTGTGCGTGTGTGAGCGTGCATTCGTTCATGCACGTGCTGCCATGTGTGTGTATTGCTTTGTACTGTCTCCCTATTTAACAAATTAGAGGCTGTCATATAGCATTCAGCAGGGTTCACTTGCTGAGTGTGGTGATGGAAAATACTGCACTGTATGTACTACAACACATGACAAACACAGGCAGCTGTCAAGCATGCATACACATACAGCACAATACTGTATACACACACACAGCCACACAGCCAGGCGATGACTGACAAAGAGATCAAATCAAATGCTAAAGAGAAAAACTATCTGAGAGCTCGCACTTCTTCAACCTCTGCTTTAACAAACAGAAAACACATTTCAGAGAGAGGATAAACTTTTCCATGTATTTCTGCTCCAAAAGTCTCCTCTCTCTATATCTCTCCTGGCTTAACGATGTAAAATGAGTGCTTTCACCTTTCCAACGAGGCGTTTTAGACAAGTTTGTCTCTTAGGATGGAATAATGTGCATTCATGACTGTACAGTCCAACAAATTGATGAGGCATGTTGCTCTATGGGAAACACATTCTAGTTGATGCAGATGGAAACAAGAAGTATAATGAAGTGAAGGTGAGCAGCCAAAGAGATCATGTCTCAGAGATGCTCCCCATCCATCCAGGGATTGAACAACATCAATCCAGTCTATTCAATTCAGAGGGATGGCTTTACCGCCAGGATTTGGTATTATAAAATTAATGTGTTGTCTATTAATAGCGTTTGATAAGGGGTTGTAGAGGTAGTCACCAAACAGACATGGCATCTGGCCGAATGCCAAGAGGAAGGTTTGTGATTGGATGGGGGTTGGGTGGGTGGTGGGGTGAGCCTGGGGTTTCCAGGAATAGGAATAACCTCTCACAGGTAAATCTGGGGAACCGGATTGCTTAGGGCGACACAAAATACTGTGAAATGGACTGTGGTTTTTCAGAAAGGTATAAGTAATGCCTTGATGTGTTTCCCAGTGTAACACTGTGATTGGACAGGATTCTGAGCAGAAAGGAAGGTGAGCTGAGACTTACGTCTATGTAGTTGGCATTGATGTAGTCGGAGTTGGGGTCTCCCAGGAGTGGGTGGAGCTTGACTCTGTGGCGGTTGTCTGAATGGACACAATGGGAGAATCACATATCAACCATGTTTCCAATTACATTACAGTACATCCACACCACATACAACTCAATTAAACAACACATCCATACATAAAAATAAAATAAAAATGTTATAAAAAAATCTGTACATAAAATAACACATTTATTGTAATAACTTAACAAGGAATGCCTACACGCATTTCAATACCACTTTCCTTTCAACCTAAGAAATAAAAGGTGTACAGCCATGTACACCTGGCTCCCGGGTGGCGCGGYGGTCTAAGGCACTGCATCTCAGTGCAAGAGGCGTCACTACAGTCCATGGTTCACATCCAGGCTGTATCACATTCGGGCCGTGAGTCCCATAGGGCTGCGCACAATTGGCCCGCGCACAATTGGCCCAGCGTCATCCGGGTTTGGCCGGGGTAGGCCGTCATTGTAAATAAGAATTTGTTCTTCACTGATTTGCCTAGTTAAATAAAGGTTACATTTTAAATATACAAACGGTATAAATAATACAGCCAAACAATACAGCCCACTCAACATGTGGTAGAGTCGCATTGTACAGATCCGACTCAGGGTGATGACATCTTCCAAGGGGAAAGGTTACGGTCAATAATAACCATGCACACATGAATTGCAATCATACTATACTGCAAGTAAGTACACTTCATATTTAATGTAATTATGTATATAGTGTCCACACTATAATACTTCTCCCACCTTAATTTCAGAGGACAAGTACATTAGAGTGTCTAATTTGAGAAACAGACACCTCACAAGTCCTCAACTGGCAGCTTCATTAAATAGTACCCGAAAACACCAGTCTCAACATCAACATCATGCATATTTAACCAGGTAGGCTGGTTGAGAACAAGTCCTCATTTACAACTGCGACCTGGCCAAGATAAAGCAAAGCAGTGCGACACAAACAACAACACAGAATTACACATGGAAAAAACAAACATACAGTCAATAACACAATAGAGAAAAAAAGTCTATATACAGTGTATGCAAAATAGGTAAGGGAGGTAAGGCAATAAATATGCCATAGTGGTGAAATAAATACATTTTAGCAATTAAACACTGGAGTAATAGATGTGCAGAAGATGAATGTGCAAGTATAGATACTGGTGTGCAAAGGAGAAAAAAAAGAAAGAAAGTATGGGGCTATTTACAGATGGGCTATGTACAGGTGCAGTGATCTGTGAGCTGCTCTGACAGCTGGTGCTTAAAGTTAGTGAGGGAGATATGGGTCTCCAGCTTCAGTGATTTTTGCAATTCGTTCCAGTCATTGGCAGCAGAGAACTGGAAGGAAAGGCGGTCAAAGGAGGAATTGGCTTTGGGGGTGACCAGTTAAATATACCTGCTGGAGCGCGTGCTACGGGTTGGTGCTGCTATGGTGACCAGTGAGCTGAGATAAGGCGGAGCTTTACCTAGCAAAGACTTATAGATGACCTGGAGCCAGTGGGTTTGGTGACGAATATGAAGCGAGGACCAGCCAACGAGAGTATACAGGTCACAGTGGTGGGTAGTATATGGGACTTTGGTGACAAAACGGATGGCACTGTGATAGACTGCATCCCATTTTCTGAGTAGAGTGTTGGAGGCTATATTGTAAATGACATCGCCGAAGTCAAGGATCGGCAGGATAGTCAGTTTTACGAGGTCATGTTTGGCAGCAAGAGTGAAGGATGCTTTGTTGCGAAATAGGAAGCTCATTATAGATTTAATTTTGGAATGGAGATGCTTAATGTGAGTCTGGAAGGAGAGTTTACAGTCTAACCAGACACCTAGGTATTTGTAGTTATCCACATATTCTAAGTCAGAACCGTCCATAATAGTGATGCTGGACGGGTGGGCAGGTGAGGGCAGCGATCGGTTGAAGAGCATGCATTTAGTTTTACTTGCATTTAAAAGAGTTGGAGGCCACGGAAGGAGAGTTGTATGGCATTGAAGCTCGTCTGGAGGTTAGTTAACACAGTGTCCAAAGTAGGGCCAGAAGTATTAGAATGGTGTCGTCTGCGTAGAGGTGGATCAGAGAATCACCAGCAGCATTAGCAACATCATTGACGTATACAGAGAAAAGAGTCGGCCCGAGAATTGACCCCTGTGGCACCCCCATAGAGACTACCAGAGGTCCGGACAACAGGCCCTCCAAATTGACACACTGAACTCAGTCTGAGAAGTAGTTAGTGAACCAGGCAAGGCAGTCATTTGAGAAACCAAGGCTGTTGAGTCTGCTGATAAGAATGTGGTGATTGACAGAGTCGAAAGCCTTGGCCAGGTCGATGAATACAGCTGCACAGTATTGTCTCCTATCGATGGCGGTTATGATATCATTTAGGACCTTGAGCGTGGCTGAGGTGCACCCATGACCAGCTCATAAACCAGATTTGATAGCGGAGAAGGTACCTTAGAAAGACCTTAGAAAGGCAGAGTAGGATAGATATAGGTCTGTAGCAGTTTGGGTCTAGAGTGTCTCACACTTTGAAGAGGGGGATGACCACGGCAGCTTTCCAATCTTTGGGGATTTCAGACGATATGAAAGAGAGGTTGAACAGGCTAGTAATARGGGTTACAACAATTTCGGCTGATAATTTTAGAAAGAGAGGGTCCAAATTTCTTTTTGAAAAAGCTAGCCTTTGCTTTACTAACTGCCTGTGTATATTGGTTTCTAACTTCCCTGAAAACTTGTWTATCGCGGGGGCTATTCGATGCTAATGCCATACGCCACAGGATGTTTTTGTGCTGGTCAAGGGCAGTCAGGTCTGGAGTGAACAACGGGCTGTATCTGTTCCTGGTTCTACATTTTTTGAATGGGGCATGCTTATTTCAGATTGTGAGGAAAACACTTTAAAAGAATAACCAGGCTTCTTCTACTGATGGAATGAGGTCAATATCCTTCCAGGATAGTCGGGCAAGGTCGAATATAAAGGCCTGCTCGCTAAAGTGTTTTAGGGAGTGTTTGACAGTGATTAGGGGTGGTCAATTGACCGCAGACCCATTGCGAACGCAAGCAATGAGGCAGTGATCGCTGAGATCCTGGTTGAAGACAGCAGAGGTGTATTTGGAGGGCAGGTTGGTTAGGATGATATCTATGAGGGTGCCTGTGTTAACGGATTTGGGGTTGTACCTGGTAGGTTCATTGATAATTTGTGTGAGATTGAGGGCATCAAGCTTAGATTGTAGGATGGTCAGGGTGTTAAGCATGTCCCAGTTTAGGTCACCTAACAGCACGAGCTCTGAAGATAGATGGGGGGCAATCAATTCACATATGTTGTCCAGGGCACAGCTGGGGGCAGAAGGTGGTCTATAGCAAGTGGCAATGGTGAGAGACTTGTTTCTGGAAAGGTGGATTTTGAAAAGTAGAAGCTCACATTGTTTGGGCACAGACCTGATGCTCCAGATACTCAACTAGCCTAAAGAAGGCCAGTTTTATTGCTTCTCTAATCAGCACAACAGTTTTCAGCTGTACTAACATAATTGCAAAGGGGTTTTCTAATGATCAATTAGCCTTTTAAAATGATAAACTTGAATTAGCTAACATAACGTCCCATTGGAACACAGGAGTGATGGTTGCTGATAATGGGCTTCTGTACGCCTATGTAGATATTCCATAAAAAACAGCAGTTTCCAGCTACAATAGTCATATTACATTTACATTTACATTTAAGTCATTTAGCAGACGCTCTTATCCAGAGCGACATACAAATTGGTGCATTCACCTTCTGATATCCAGTGGAACAACCACTTTACAATAGTACATCTAACTCTTTTAAGGGGGTGGGTTAGAAGGATTACTTTATCCTATCCTAGGTATTCCTTAAAGAGGTGGGGTTTCAGGTGTCTCCGGAAGGTGGTGATTGACTCCGCTGACCTGGCGTCGTGAGGGAGTTTGTTCCACCCCTGTGGGGTCATATACAACATTAACAATGTCTACACTGTAGTTCTGATCAATTTGATGTTATTTTAAATGGACAAAAGAATAGCTTTTCTTTCAAAAACAATGGCATTTTTAAGTGACCCCAAACTTTTGAAAGGTAGTGTATATGACAGTCCTTATTTCTTTTCAACTAGATCTGCTGTTCCAAACAAACACTAACACAACAAGTCTCTTAGTCTCAATGACTTTGTTAGTCTTTCAGGAGGCTTGTGACTATGCTGTGACCTGCTCAGTACTCCTGGTGTGCCACGAGACACTGGTAAGGCGTGTCCCAGTGGAGCTGAGTCTGAGGGCACAGGAGCGGGTTGGGTGTTTGTGAGAGAAAGTCCATCAACCTCTGCTGGAACCACTGAATGCCCCTGTTCCTCAGACACTGTTTCCTGTGGGGTTTTAACTTATATAATTCCACTCGCAGCTGTTCCGTCTGAAAATATGGTATTTACTTTGTCATAGCGCAGGCGGATATGGTCCTGATGTCTGCACATGACTCAACCATCAGTCAGTTTGACTACAAGGAGACTGGACCACTCTGACTCAGAATGATACCTGGCGATGGATTTTAACTGTCTTTCCCTCGCGTTGTGGTCATGTCTCGCATTAAGTTTCTCCTGCTTCCATTCCACTCGTGCTTTGATGTCCGTACGCAGTAGATCCAGGTGAGCTATTGGCTTTCTGCCCATCAACATCTCAGCTGGAGCATGTCCTGTTGTTGTTTGTGGCGTGATGCAGTACTGGAACAAGAACCGAGAGAGCTTAGTTGTGATGGTTCCCCCAGTCATCCTTTTGAGCCCGTCTTTCAGTGTCTGCATAGCCCGCTCGCTAAGCCATTTGAGGCCGGGTGAAACGGAGCGTTGCGGACATGGCGAATCCCGTTTCTCTGCATGAATTCTTGGAACAAGTCACAGGTAAAGGTTGTTGTGTCCGACTCTTGTTGAACACAAGAGGGTAAAGCATGAATTGCAAACACCTGCCAAAGTTTTTCGATGGTTGTGGCCGCTGTGATGTTGCTCATGATGTGAGCCTACAGCCACTTGGAGCGCGCGTCCACCATGACAAGGAACATGTGGCCCATGAAAGGGCCTGCAAAGTCTATGCGTAGCCTGGACCATGGGTGGTCAGGCCACACCCACAGATTTTTGGGTTGCGGGTTGCGCCATCTTCTGGTTGATCTGGAACTCAGAACATGATTTCACTTTGTTTTCTACATCCTGATCCATGTTAGACCACCAGATGTAAGATCTGGCTAAACTTTTCATCTGGGAGAACCCTGTGTGAGCCTCATGGACCTCATCCATGACTTGCAAATGGCCAGGGGTGGAACAACCACTCTGGACCCAGCTCAGTTTTGTGTTTGCATAAGGTCTCAGTCCATCATCCTCTATGACAGGAGGCCAACCCTGAATCGTTTCACTTGGGCCAGGATAGGGCCTTTGATAGGATCCCGGTCTGTCCACTGTTTGATCTGTTTGGCATTCACAGGTGAGTTTGACAATCTCTACATCAGGAAAATTGTCTCGGGAGGCACCACAGTTGTGCCAGGCATCTCTGGTAGCGGGAGACGGCTGACCGCGTCTGTATTTGAATTATCCTTCCCCGCTCTGTACACGATAGTGTACTCGTAAGCTGACAGTGTTAGGGCCCAGCGCTGTATCCTTGCTGAAGCCATTTGAGGAATGCATCTTGATTCGCTAAAAAGACTCAGTGGTTTGTGGTCAGTGCATATGGTGAAATGATGACCGTAGAGGTACTGATGAAAGCGGTTCACAGCAAAGACTATGGCCAGACCTTCCTTGTCTAACTATGAATAACCCTTCTCAGCACTCGTTAGTGTGCCTGATGAAAATCCAATGACTTCTCTGACCTGTCCTCCATCTAATGAGGGAGTACTGCCCCAATGCCATAGGGTGAAGCGTTACATGACAGGTCTGATCTCTGTCTTGGTCAAAATGAACCAGTGTCGCTTCTAGTAGTGCTTTCACTTCCATGAAAGCTTTCTCTTGTGCTGGCCCCCACTTCCATTTACAGTCTTTGTGGAGCAGCTGATAAAGTGAAGCCAACATTGTTGACAGCTCAGGGAGGAACTTACCACAGTAGTTCACCATGACAAAGGAACAACCTGAGCTCAGACACGTTCTTGGGGTTTGGAGCATCCTTGATTGCTCCACAGGATACAGACCCTGAGCTGTGATCTTGTGACCTAGGTATGTCACGCTCTGTGCTTGGAATGTGGACTTGCTACGCTTCAGGCGCAGGTCTGTCTCTGAGAATCTCTTTAACACCTGGTCCAGATGGTGGAGGTGCCCCTGTAACCAGGCTGTCGCCCAGGTACACTGCTACATGAGGGATCCCCTGCAGTAGACTGTCCATTGTCCTCTGGAAAAAGCATGGACTGGACGCCACTCTGAAATCCAAGCGGTTGTACCCGAACAAGCCTTTGAGCGTGTTGACTGTGACATACACTTTTAAGACCTCATCCAGGAGGAGTTGTTGGTAGGCGCAACTCATGTCAAGCTTTGAAAGCGTCTTCTCTCTTGCAAGCATCGCGAACAGGTCCTCCACCTGCAGCAGCAGGTAAGCAACCAGCCTAGAGGCCCTGTTGATGGTGGTTTGTAGTCCCCACATATACGCAACGTGCCGTCACTTTTCAGAATGGGAACGATTGGAGCTGCCCAGCGGGAGAACTGAATGGGAGTAATGATGTTTGTTTCCTGCAGCCGCTCCAACTCATCCTCAACTTTCTTTTTCATGCCGTAAGGCACTGTCCTGGGCTTGGAAAAGTGAGGTTTGGCCTGAGGATCCACGAACAGCTTAAACAACTTCTTGTCAATAGGGGGGCGCTGTTTTCATTTTGGAAAAAATCGTGCCCAATTTAAACGGCCTCGTACTCTATTCTAGATCATACAATATGCATATTATTATTACTATTGGATAGAAAACACTCTCAAGTTTCTAAAACTGTTTGAATTATATCTGTGAGTAAAACAGAACTCATTTTGCAGCAAACTTCCATACAGGAAGTGAAAAATCTGAAAACGAGGYTCTGTTTCAGGGCCTGCCTATTCAATTGCCTTATATTTATCGATATGCATGCACTTCATACGCCTTCCACTAGATGTCAACAGGCAGTGGAAGGTGGAATGGGGTGTCTAGCTTGATCTGAGGTCGAACAAGAGCTTTTGGAGTGACAGGTCAGCCATTTTGTCAGTTTTCCAAGGCGCGCGAAGGAGCTCCACATTGTCTTCTGAAAAGCGGTCAGTATACACGGCGAATATCTCCGGCTCTGATTTTATTTGATACATTTGATAATAACATCATAAAGTAGGTTTTTTCAACCGAGTTTTATCAGTTTATTCAACGTTTATTGGGACTTTTTGAGTTTTCCGTTCTTAGCCCCAAGAGAGGATGGGAATGTTAGCAACCTTGGCTAGCATTGTGGCGCGAATTCGACAGAAGAAATGGACATTCTAAAACCAAACAACGATTTATTCTGGACCAAGGACTCCTTGTACAACATTCTGATGGAAGCTCAGCAAAAGTAAGGAAAAATGTATGATGTTATTTCGTATTTCTGTGTAAAATATTGACTCCTATTCTCCGCCGTGTTGGTGAGTGCTGTCTCACAATAACGCAAGCTGTATGTTATGGTAAAGTTATTTTTTTAAATCTAACACAGCAGTTGCATTAAGAACCAGTGTATCTTTCATTTGCCATACCACAAGTATTTTTATGTAAAGTAGATGATGAGTTCTTTGGTCAGATTAGGTGTGTCCAAAATATCTCCGGACATTCTGGGAAGATTTTGCTACATATTCACAATGTATAACCACGATTGCAGCGCTAAATATGCACATTTTCGAACAAAACATAAGTGTATTGTATAACATGATGTTTTAAGACTGTCATCTGATGAAGTTGTCCAAAGGTTAGTGATTAATTTTATATCTTTTGCTGGTTTTTGCGAAAGCTACCTTTGCGGTGAATAAATGCGTTTGTGTGTTTGGCTATTGTGGTAAGCTAATATAATTCTACATTGTGTTTTCGCTGTAAAACTTTAAAAATCGGAAATATTGGCTGGATTCACAAGATGTTTATCTTTCATTTGCTGTACACCATGTATTTTTCATAAATGTTTTATGATGAGTATTTATGTATTTCACGTTGCTCTCTGTAATTATTCTGGCTGCTTCGGTGCTATTTGTGATGGTAGCTGCATTGTAAAACTATGATTTATACCTCAAATATGCACATTTTTCGAACAAAACATAAATGTATTGTATAACATGTTATACGACTGTCATCTGATGAAGTTGTTTCTTGGTTAGTGACTAATTATATCTCTATTTTGTCGGTTTTGTGATAGCTACCTATGCGGTGGAAACATGGTGAAAATATGCGGTTGTGTGTTTGGTTATTGTGGTTAGCTAGGCTATGCTAGTCAGCTTTTTTGATGAGGAGGATCCCGGATCCGGGATGTATATTAAGTAAAGGTTAACTGCAGTGCCCTGCAGTGCGCCCAGTTCATCTTTGAAAATCTCAGGGTACTTTTGAATGACATCCTCAGTCACTCGTGTGTGTTTTATCTCACTCCAGTTCAGTTGTATTTTGGTGAGCCAGTCACACCCTAGTAAACTAGGCCCATTCCCTTTCACCACCAGGAGCCGTGCTCTCGCTTCCTGGTTGTTGTATGCAATGTCCACCTCCAGAGACCCAAGCAATGGCATCGTCACACCGGTGTACGTACACAGTCTGATCCCTGCCGGTGTGAGGGCTGAAGCTTGTTTTGAGCCCCATATTTGTTTGTAGGTCTCCTCACTGATAACAGAGGCAGAGGCCCCCGTGTCAACCTCCATTCTCATCTGCTTTCCATCTACCTCCACTGTAGCATAGATAGGCTCTGTGCGCGGCTCACTCACATTAAACATGTTGTAGGAACAATGCTCGTCCTCCTCCTCTGTGCTCTTTAGGTGGTGAGCTACTGACTGCAGCTTCTTAGCTGTGAACTTGCCCTGCTCAGTCTGCCCACCGTCTGGCTTGCTCCTAGGACCCCTGCATTCTTTAGCTAAATGTCCCATTTTGTTGCAATTGTGACAGACAGTATCCTTGAACTTATAGTTGTTTGCATAATATGTTCACCCACATCTGAAACATTCCACTGCTTATCCCCTTTTTCCTGCCACCTCTTTTGTCACCTGACGCACTGCACAACTTCCACTTTCGGCCTTTTGAATATTTATAGCATTACAAGCCATCACCATCCCCATCCCTTGAGATAGTTCCAATGATCTCTTGAAAGTCAGTGTGGCTTCCACCAGCAAACAGTTCTGTATGCTGTCATCATTAATGCCACAGACTAATATGTCACGGAGCATGTCCTCTAACATAGCCCCAAACTCACAATATTCAGAGAGTTCACATAATTCAGCAACAAAGTTAGCAACAGACTGACCGGAAAATGGCAGTTAAACTTGAACCTATGGACAATCACTGAAGGCTTTGGATTGTGGTGAGTCTGAACGAGAGCAACTAAATACACAAAATTAATTTCTCCCGGTCTCCGTTGTGTAGCCAAATTCCTCATTAGCTTTTAGGTTTTAACCCCACACACACTCAAGAAAATAGAGCTCTGTTTAGCCTCATCTGTAATTCTATTTGCCAAGAAAAAGTGTCCCAACCTTTCTCTTCCATAAACTCAGTGATAGTCCCAAACATTGCCATTATAACGGCAACTTGTCCTTGACCCTCATTAGCGATTTTCACTTGCTACTGATTGTCGCCATCAATGTTTCCCTCGAGTGGCGGCTGCTCTCTGTCGCCTATTAATCTAGCTAACTAGCTAGCTAGCTACGTGACTACCTCCACTGTTTCTTAGCTAGCTAGCACATTGCCCTGTACATGCTGATAAAATGTTATCCTCGTCACCAAAAAGACGTAGTAACTTGACAAGGAATTCCCACACGCATTTCAATATTACTTTCACCCTAAGAACTAAAATGTGTACAGCCATGTACAAACGGTACAAATACAGCATAACAATACAGCCCACTCAACATGTGGTAGAGTCGCATTGTACAGATCCGACGGGGTGATGTCATCATCCAAGGGGAAAGGTCACGGTCAATGCTAACAATAACTATGGACACATGAATAGCAATTATACTATACTGCTGGTTAGTACAATACATTTTCAATGTAATTATTTATATAGGGTCCATACTATAACATACAGTCAAAGTCAGAATTTTACATACACTTAGGTTGGAGTCATTAAAACTAGTTTTTCAACCACTCCACAGATTTCTTGTTAAGAAACTATAGTTTTGGCAAGTCGGTTAGGACATCTGTTTATGCATGCCCATACCCTAACCCCACCACCTCCATGAGGCACACGCTGTCTGCCATCTTCCCGGTAGAGTTGAAACCAGGATTCATCTGGGAAGAGCTCACTTCTCCAGCGTGCCAGTGGCCATCGAAGGTGAGTATTTGCCCAATGAAGTCGGTTACAACGCCAAACTGCAGTCAGGTCAAGACCCTGGTGAGGACGAAGAACACGCAGATGAGCTTCCCTGAGAAGGTTTCTGACCATTTGTGCTGAAATTCTTTGGTTGTGCAAACCCAGTTTCATCCGGGTGGCTGGTCTCAGACAATCCCGCAAGTGAAGAAGCAGGATGTGGAGGACCTGGGCTGGTGTGGTTACACATGCTCTGCGGTTGTGAGGCCGGTTGGACCTACTGCCAAATTCTCTAAAACGACGTTTCGGGGCTGTCGCTGGGCAATACGGACTTTCAGCTCCCTCCAAAGATTTTCTATTGGGTTCAGGTCTGGAGACTGGCTAGGCCACTCCAGGACCTTGAGATGCTTCTTACAGAGCCACTCCTTAGTTGCCCTGGCTGTGTGTTTCGGGTCGTTGTCATGCTGGAAGACCCAGCCACGACCCATCTTCAATGCTCTTACTGAGGGAAGGAGGTTGTTGGCCAAGATCTCGCGATACATGGCCCCATCCATCCTCCCCTCAATACGGTGCAGTCGTCCTGTCCCCTTTGCAGAAAAGCATCCCCAAAGAATGATGTTTCCACCTCCATGCTTCACGGTTGGGATGGTGTTCTTGGGGTTGTACTCATCCTTCTTCTTCCTCCAAACACGGCGAGTGGAGTTTAGACCAAAAAGCTCTATTGGGTTGGAGTCTGTTTGATTGAGTGTGTGGACAGGTGTCTTTTATACAGGTAACGAGTTCAAACAGGTGCAGTTAATACAGGTAATGAGTGGAGAACAGGAGGGTTCTTAAAGAAAAACTAACAGGTCTGTGAGAGCCGGAATTCTGACTGGTTGGTAGGTGATCAAATACTTATGTCATGCAATAAAATGCAAATTAATTACTTAAAAATCATACAATGTGATTTTCTGGATTTTTTAGATTCCGTCTCTCACAGTTGAAGTGTACCTATGATAAAAATGACAGACCTCTACATGCTTTGTAAGTAGGAAAACCTGCAAAATCGCAGGTGTATCAAATACTTGTTCTCCCCACTGTATATGGCTTTTTTATTGCGGTTTTGGAGCAGTGGCTTCTCCTTGCTAAGAGGCCTTTCAGGTTATGTCGATATAGGATTYGTTTTACTGTGGATATAGATATTTTTGTACCTGTTTCCTCCAGCATCTTCACAAGGTCCTTTGCTGTTGTTCTAGGATTGATTTGCACTTTTCGCACCAAAGTACGTTAATTTCTAGGAGACAGAATGCGTTTTCTTCCTGAGCGGTATGACGGCTGCGTAGTCCCATGGTGCTTATACTTGCGTACTATTGTTTGTACAGATGCACATGGTACCTTCGTTTGGCAATTGGATGAACCAGATTTGTGGAGGTCTCCAATTTTTCTTCTGAGGTCTTGGCTGATTTCTTTTGATTTTCCCATGATGTCAAGCAAAGAGGCAATGAGTTTGAAGGTAGGCCTTGAAATACATCCACAGGTACACCTCCAATTGACTCAAATTATGTCAATTAGCCTATCAGAAGCTTCTAAAGCTATGACATAATTTTCTAAAATTGTCCAAGCTGTTTAAAGGCACAGTCAACTTAGTGTATGTAAACTTCTGACCCACTGGAATTGTGATACAATGAATTATAAGTGAAATAATCTGTCTGTAAACAATTGTTGGAAAAATTACTTGTGTCATGCACAAAGTAGATGTTCTGACCGACTTGCCAAAACTATAGTTTGTTAACAAGAAATTTTTGGAGTGGTTGAAAAACGAGTTTTAATAACTCCAACCTAAGTGTATGTAAACTTCCGACTTCAACTGTATTTTTACCTCAGGTTCTTCCACTGAGGTAAAAATATCTATTTTACATGGAAGACCTGGCCAAAAGAACCTACATATCAATATTTTCATGTAAAAGAATATAACACATATTTGCAATTGACAATATTGCTTACGGTGATCAGTGCATTCGTCCCAAGAGGGCTGGCATGTCCATGATGGCTTACATCCCATCAACGTGTCATGCCTCCCTTTAGTTTTGTCCTTATTTTTGGTGCAGTCCCAGCCATCAAAGAAGCTCTGTGGAGGGGTAGGGAAGTATATGTTAATGATACTATCACCAATACCACCCTTCCCCTATCGAGTCAAACATATTTACAATGCGTCTCTTCTAAACCATTATATCTGCAGTTGTCTGTTGTGTTTGAGCGACGTAAGGGGGAAATAGAAAATGAATGGGTATAATTGGAGCAATATCGTTCAAGTAGTGAGCCAATGCATACATCATGACGGTGTAGTGCTATTCAAAGACCATTCGAACTGAAAGGGAGTTCAAAAGCATCGTAGATGACAAGTAGCTACCTGTTCACATTAACTGATCATGCAGAACATGTGGAGGAACCTTAGCTTCATGTTCACACACAGACAGAAAACTCTAGAAAATTCAATACGTCCTGCCTAGTCATAGCCCCATGCACAACTCTGTTCCAACATGCTCCTGTCCTCTCATCAACATGCCCCACTATCGCCATCCCATGACAGTCCTGACTCCAGGGCAACCCCAGCAGCGGGATCCAGCTCTCTTATGCTCTCATCAGCCAAACTACTCCTCTCCCCTAGTGTGTGGGGTCAAGTTTCCCCCCACACACACCCCTGTGGTTGTTCAGCCACCAGGNATATATTTATGAACATATTCTTATTCATTCCTTTACACTTGTGTGTATAAGGCAGTTGTTGTGAAATTGTTAGATTACTTGTTAGATATTACTGCATGATCGGAACTAGAAGCACAAGCATTTCGCTACACTCGCATTAACATCTGCTAACCATATGTATGTGACCAATACAATACAATTTGATCTCTCTGTGTGTGAACATGAAGCTCTCTAGTGAATCCCATACACTCTGTTCCAACACGCTCCTCCCATCAACATGCTTCACTATCGCCATCCCATGACAGTCCTGACTCAAGGACAACCCCAGCAGTGGGATCTAGCTCTTATATGCTCTCATCAGCCAAACTACTCGTCTCCCCTAGTGTGTGGGGCCAAGTCCCCCCCCCCACCACACACACACACACCTGTGGTTGTTCAGCCACCAGAGGGGACTGTGGGTGAATCCAAGTCTGCATGCTGAGCAGGGGATTACAACCCCACTACTCCCCACAGAGAGAGAGTAACCACCCAAACCCTGCCTAGGATTACACCAACCCCCCCACTTTCCCCAATATAGACTTGGAGAGTGAGGCCCATGGATCGGGGGGGGGGTTGCAGGGAGGGGTTAATTGGTTCTGAGGATCACACAAAAAATTAAGAGTAAACTCGAATGAAAGACAAGACGAGATACAGTGAAGAACAGTCTGAGCCGTTACATAACTGTGTTATGAATAATTTTGCTGCAGTGTTCACAAATTATCGCTCTCTTTTTTCTCCCCCAGTGCAATATTACTGTGTCAACCAGCCCACCGGTTTTGACTACTTTCCTTTTTCCTAATCATGGAGAAGTATCCCACCGGGGAGAAATGCTTCAGGGCTGTGTGCCCTCCAAAATGTGGCCCGACACATCCAGACAGCCATGGAAATCAGCCTTTACAGAGGTACTGGAATAATAAATGGGTTTAGATCTGCTTGTCTCCCAAAACAAAACATTTCCCTCTCTACCTATGGTAAAGTACAGACTCAGTTCCACAGTCTGAATGTCGAGAGATATTCAATTATTTAACTTTTATTTAACTAGGCAAGTCAGTTAAGAACACATTCTTATTTACAATGATGGCCTACCCATGCCAAACCCTCCCCTAACCCGGACGATGCTGGGCCAATTGTGCACCGCCCTATGGCACTCCTGATCACGGCTGGTTGTGATACAGCCCGGGATCAAACCAGGGTCTGCGCCACTCGGGTGCCCTCGGGAGATAATGGAACCGAGGGAGACTCTCCTTAACACACACTCCCTGATGCATAAAGACGTTTGGAACAGAGCCTATAAGTCCCCCAAGGCTTCTCTCCTTAATTGCAGGCAATGATTTCACAAAATGTCTCCCTCGTTGTGCCATGCACGACTTAAGAACACTTTCAACTTGGTGGCATCCTATACAAGCCCAAAAACCTCTGTTAAGAATTCTCCTCTAACCAGAGTACAGAGGATCTTCTTTTTTCAGTGTGGTACTGGAGGTCAGCCAGGAGTTGGGAGCTACCGAGCCCCGGATGCTGAGACAATTGGCAGTCACTGGGCTGGGAAACAAATGGCCTCCTGGTCTGGAGAACCCCTGGGGATTGGGGGGCTTCATCAGCTACAGCCACTCTGACAGAGGGGCTATTTGAGCTCCAGACAATGATGATTTATTAATAGTCTCACAGTGAACTTGGTCCAAGAAGTGTCTTTTAACCCTGATCATACATTTTTGCAATCTGTAAGAACTGGGATGTGAGTGATAACTTCACACAATCTGACTACTAAATGCATAATCTCCTGTCTACAATTTTGACTTTTAAATTATGACTTATTCTACATTTTAAACCCCTAAATAGTGTATGATGACATGACTACAAACTTGTATTTTCTCACACCTTCCCCGGCAATACACCATTATACCATCCAAACACACATCAGCCACAACCATGCCTCTGTACCTATACTTCCTACCTCGTACTCCTGTTTGAAGCCGTACCCCTCTGCAGTTTTCATCTGGTTGATGTGCTGGAGAAGGTCAGCCACGCGCACAGCAGGGTGGAGCTGACCGGTGTGGTAGGGTGAGCCCTTACGAACACACTGGCGTCGCGGCGAACCCCCCAGAAGACTACTGGACTCGTTCACTGAGCTACACTGCTCACCTGTGAGAGAAGGACAAAGGAAGGGGGCACCATTAGGCATAGAGTTACACACAAAAGGTGGTATCTGAAATTAAGTAATTTGCAACTTGATTTTTCATATGAAACTCCTGTTGATGTCAATGCCAGTCAATATTCCATAGGCTCAGTGGTGACCCGTCATCTGCCCCACCTGTTTTGAGCCCCACATTTTGAGGTACATTTTGGGGGGGGTAGATTTTTTTCCTGTTTTGCTTTGTTATTTTGGCATTAATACACGTCACATATCAGACTGCAAACAATGTAAAACAAATGTCATTGAGTTAATAAAGCCGCAAACAAACATGGTCTTTTTTTTTGCTTTCTTGAGTAAGGCAGCTCCAAAATGCAGGTGTTTCAGCTTAGCTCAGTGCTTTCTGTGGTGGTGGGGCAAGCCAGCAGAAAATACAGAGCGTTGCGCCTGATTGGCTCAGTTTTCTGTCATGATTGGCTAAGTTTTCTATCACTCATGGGGCAGTACGTCACCCCCAAGTCTGAGGTTAGAGCTCGAACATTTTAGCCCCTTGGGTTACAAGTGCCCATCCAAGAAGGCTCAAGGTCATTGGCCACAGATACAATGACATGACATTATATCTACAGTAGCAATCACTATTTCACGTCACCTGCCTGTTATTCAGTGGAGAGGGTGTGTGGTCCAAGTCTGGGTTTAAGGATTTAAAACATCTGTCTGAAAGGGTTTCAAAACATGAGAATTGTGCATCACATATACAGTAGAAAACGCTGTTAAACTCTGATTACTGGGGAAATCAAATGTTGTGGCTCAACTACACACCGCATAGAGACGAACTTCACAACCGACAAAAGGAGGACAATAGGTACGTGCTTGGCAGAATTATAGCATGCATTAAGTTGTGTAGTTTACTGTTCGGACTTGGTAGTGCACATGTAGCCTATAGAGAAATGTAATGATTGAATATTGTAAGAGCTTTCATTGTCTGCTTATGTGCCCACGTTATTTATTATACGGTTCTGACTTGATGTACAAGGAGAATACTGTAAGAAAGGCCCATGTTTATGTCGCTCTGTAAATTAAAAAAATGCTGAACAAATAGGCAGCCGTCTAATTTAACCTAAATCTAGGTAAATATTACTTGTGTAGAGAACATTTTTATTGTCAGTCATTTCCAAACAGATGATAATATCTTTAATTCGTGGTATGTAGATGTATAAATTAATGTGATACAAATTAATTGTATGATATTGAATTTTCAACTAAAACTGATGTTTAATGACGTGATCAAAATGGCATTTGTCTATGGCTGTCTGAGAAAAATTACAAAAATATATACATTCCGGAATACTACGATCACTGCCATTATCAGATATTATTTCTAGACAAACCAAAAACTATTATAATTGTGGTAAAATGGTGTTTCAATAAGTTTTCATTTCTGAAAGCTTCCCCAAAGTGCCCGAAGTTGCAGAATCCCCCAGCTAAAGATAGACTAGCCAGTTAGCTTTGTAGCCATGGATTGTGCACCCTCCATTATTTAGTTCAGTAACTACAGTAGCTAATTTAAGGGGGAAATTCACCTTAAATGTTTTGTGCAACTGCCTTTTTTTATTTTTATTTTTTTATTTTTTATTTTTTTATTTCACCTTTATTTAACCAGGTAGGCTAGTTGAGAACAAGTTCTCATTTGCAACTGCGACCTGGCCAAGATAAAGCATAGCAGTGTGAACAGACAAACACAGAGTTACACATGGAGTAAACAATAAACAAGTCAATAACATGGTAGAAAAAAGAGAAATCTATATACAATGTGTGCAAAAGGCATGAGGTAGGCAATAAATCAGATAATTACAATTTAGCAGATTAACACTGGAGTGATAAATCATCAGATGATCAGTGCAAGAAGAGATACTGGTGTGCAAAAGAGCAGAAAAGTAAATAAATAAAAGCAGTATGGGGTGAGGTAGGTAAATTGGGTGGTAGTTTACAGATGGACTATGTACAGCTGCAGCGATCGGTTAGCTGCTCGGATAGCAGATTTTTAAAGTTGTTGAGGGAGATAAAAGTCTCCAACTTCAGAGATTTTTGCAATTCGTTCCAGTCGCAGGCAGCAGAGAACTGGAAGAAAGGCGTCCAAATGAGGTTTTGGCTTTAGGATGATCAGTGAGATACACCTGCTGGACGCCGTGTTGCGGGTGGGTGTAGCCATCGTGACCAGTGAACTGAGATAAGGCGGCACTTTACCTAGCATAGCCTTGTAGATGACCTGGAGCCAGTGGGTCTGACGACGAACATGTAGCGAGGGCCAGCCGACTAGGGCATACAGGTCGCAGTGGTGGTCGTATAAGGTGCTTTAGTAACAAAACGAATGGCACTGTGATAAACTGCATCCAGTTTGCTGAGTAGAGTATTGGAAGCTATTTGTAGAGACATCGCCGAAGTCGGGATCGTAGGATAGTCAGTTTTACTAGGGTAAGTTTGGCGGCGTAGTGAAGGAGGCTTTGTTGCGGAATAGAAAGCCGATTCTTGCTTTGATTTTGGATTGGAGATGTTTGATATGAGTCTGGAAGGAGAGTTTGCAGTCTAGCCAGACACCTAGGTACTTATAGATGTCCACATATTCTAGTCGGAAGTTAAAGTTAAGGAAACTTTAAGGAACAAGATGATTTTTCCTTCCTTCTCTGTTATCCTCTAACGAGTCACAAACCCGGATCCGGGATCCCCCCCATCAAAAAAGCTGACTAGCATAGCCTAGCCTAAAGCCACAGGGATATCATATAATAAAATGTTCATGAAATCACACGTCCAAGACACACAAATGAAAGATACACATCTTGTGAATCCAGCCATCATTTCTGATTTTTTAAATGTTTTACAGGAAAACACAATATGTATTTCTATTAGCTAACCACCATAGCAAAAGACACAACTTTTTTTTCTCCACCATTTTTTTCCTGCATAGGTAGCTATCACAATTTCGACCAAATAAAGATATAAATAGCACTAACCAAGAAACAACTTCATCAGATGACAGTCTGATAACATCTGTATTGTATAGCATATGTTTTTTAGAAAAATGTGCATATTTCAGGTATAAATCACAGTTCTACATTGCAGCTGCAATCTGAAATAGCGCCGAAGCAGCCAGAATAATTACAGAGACCAACGTCAAATACCTAAATACTCATCATAAAACAATTCTGAAAAATATATGGTGTACAGCAAATGAAAGACAAACATCTTGTGAATCCAGCCAATATTTCCGATTTTTTAAGTGTTTACAGCGAAAACACAATATATAGCATTATATTAGCTTACCACAATAGCCAGAAACACAAGCCACTTACCAGCTGCAAAGGTTAGCGATCGTAACAAACCAGCAAAAGATATATAATTTTTGACTAACCTTCATAAACTTCATCAGATGACAGTCCTGTAACATCATATTACACAATGCATATAGGGTTTGTTCGAAAATGTGCATATGTAGCGGCACAAATCGTGGGTATACAATGTGATTAGTAGCCAAACTTCAAGCAATCTGTCCGGCGCCATCTTGGAGAGGCACCTAATCTAATCAATAACTAATCGTAAACTTGACTAAAAAATACAGGTTGGACAGCAATGAAAGATACATTAGTTCTTAATGCAACCGCTGTGTTAGATTTTTTAAATTAACGTTACTACGACATACAACGTGCGTTACAGCGAGACCGTGCCGAAATTAATGGCGGAATTATTGTTTAACATTTTTCAACATAAATACAAATTAACAGCATAAAGACTTCTTACTATTTGTTGAGCTTCCATCAGAATCTTGGGCAAGGTGTCCTTTGTCCATAATAATCGTTGCTCGGCTGTAGAATGTTGTCTTCAACCGTGAATTAGCAGCAAACATTAGCTATGTGGCCCAAACATGCCCAACTCTTCAAAACGCAGGACAAAGAAAATTCCAAAAATCGCAATATACTCATGTAAACTGATATAACTCGGTTTAAAATAACTACGTTATGATGTTTCTAACACCTATATCGAATAAAATCAGAGCCGGATATATCTAACGCCGATAACGTGAGCTTCTCAGAATGCCATCCTGAGGTCTGTCTTGCGTCATGGCGAACGATGAAAAGGGTGCACCCCTCGTGCCAAGCCTATTTATACTGCCTCAGATCTGCCTAGCAACCCCATTCCAATTCTCAACGCTTGCTGACATCTAGGGGAAATCGCATGCAGTGCTTGTCGACCAATAGAATAATTCCAATTATTTAACTGACCCAGGAACAGAGTTCCCAATTTCAGATTTCTCACTTCCTGACAGAAAGATTGCTCCAACTCGAGTTCTGTTTTACTCACAGATATAATTCAAACGGTTTTAGAAACTAGAGAGTGTTTTCTATCCAATAGTAATAATAATATCCATATTGTACGAGCAAGAATTGAGTACGAGGCAGTTTAATTTGGAACGAAATTTTTACAAAGTCGAAAATGGCCCCCCCATTGACAGAAGATTTAAGCACCTTAATATTTCAAGATATCGAGATGAGAAGGAAGACAACTAGAATCACAAATAATTTTCTTGCCTGAAGGTGTTTCACTTCTGTTTGCAATTGTATTGTTCTTGTATCTTATTACACTGTGGATCTGCTGCAGGGAGCATAGCTGCTTCTGAGGTATATGAAGCTTTCTAAATGGACTAAATGGATTTGTCGGAGTATAAGTTCACACACAATATTGTGGGAGCGTTTGATTAACATTTTGGGAAAAACTTTAGACCTCAGGTTTTCCACGAATGAATCATAGTTTGATTACAGGTGTCTTGTTTTTATTTGAAAGCACATACTGCAGGTGTGTGTGCTTATACCTGTGTATGTGTGTCTTACCGCGCATGCTGCAGGTGTGTGCCATGCGTGCTGCAGAGAGGGCCACACGCTCATCCTCCTGCAGGGTACTCTGGTCAGTGAAACTGCGCTCCATCGAACCCATGTTACTCTTCTCCTGACGGTACGTTATGGGTGTCTTATTGATGTTCACTGGCTTCCTACAAACACACAGAGAGGGAGAGGGAGGGGGAGGGGAGAGGGGGATAGAGAGAGCAACAGTTTTATTTGGCCACTGAAACTCTTCATTGGCAGCGAGAGAGCACAAGCATGTGAATGATCGATTGGCAAAACAATGGAAAAGTAGGAGGTTGCAGGACCAAACCACAGCCAAAGCAGCTAGACCAGCCTCTAATTGAATATGTCAACGTTTTCCCCTTTAACGAGTAAACCATGTCACTTCCTGTCAGAGCAAATGTAGCAATCATGCCGCTAAAAGCAAACTTCATGGTGGCTTAGTTTCTTCTCCAGTGTTGTGCATGCCATAGGTGTGGACTCGAGTCATATGACTTGAGACTCGACTTCATATAAAATTAGACATATTTTTCATAGGCCTAGATACACAACATAACCAAAAGTATGTGGACACCTGCTTGTCGGGCGCTGATGTTGGGCGATTAGGCCTGGCATGCAGTCTGCGTTCCAATTCATCCCAAAAGTGTTAGATGAGCTTAAGGTCACGGCTCTGTGCAGGCCAGTCAAGTTCTTCCACACCGATCTCGACAAACCATTTCTGTATGAACCTCACTTTGTGCATGGGAGCGTTGTCATGCTAAAACAAGAAAGGGCTTTCCCCAAACTGTTGCCACAAAGTTGGAAGCACAGAATCGTCTAGAATGTCATTGTATGCTGTAGCATTAAGATTCCCCTTCACTGGAACTAAGGGGCCTAGCCTGAACCATGAAAAACAGCCCCAGACCATTATTCCTCCTCCACCAAAGTTTACAGTTGGCACTATGCATTCAGGCAGGTAGCGTTCTCCTGGCATCCGCCAAACCCAGAATCGTCCGTTGGACTGCCAGATGGTGAAGCGTGAATCATCACTCCAGAGAACGCTTTTCCACTGCTCAAGAGTCCAATGGCGGCGAGCTCTACACCACTCCAGCCGATGCTTGGCATTGAGCATGGTGCTCTTAGGCTTACTGCTCGGCCATGGAAACCCATTACATGAAGCTCCCAACTAAGTTATTGTGCTGACGTTGCTTCCAGAGGCTGTTTGGAACTCTGTAGTGAGTGTTGCAACTGAGGACAGACGTCTATGCGCTTCAGCACTTGGCGGTCCTGTTCTGTGAGCTTGTGTGGCCTAAAATTTCGCAGCTGAGCCATTGTTGCTCCTACACGTTTCCACTTCATAATAACAGAACATACAGTTGACCAGAGCAGCTCTAGCAGGGCAGAAATTTGACAAACTGACTGCTAGAAAGGTGGCATCCTATGACGRTGCCACGTTGAAAGTCACTGAGCTCTTCAGTAAGGCCATTCTACAGCTAATGTTTGTCTATGGAGATTGTATGGCTATGTGCTCAATATTATACACCTGTCAGCATCGGGTATGGCTGAAATAGACAAATCCACAAATTTGAAGGGGTGTCCACATACCTTTGTATATATAGTGTATTTTAATTTCTTGTGAATAGGGGGGCGCTGTTTTCACTTTGGAAAAAATCGTGCCCAAATGAAACGGCCTCGTACTCTGTTCTAGATCATACAATATGCATATTATTATTACTATTGGATAGAAAACACTCTGAAGTTTCTAAAACTGTTTGAATTATATCTGTGAGTAAAACAGAATCATTTGCAGCAAACTTCCATACAGGAAGTGAAAAATCTGAAACAAGGCTCTGTGTCAGGGCCTGCCTATTCAACTGGCTTTTATTTATGGATCTGTATGCACTTCATACGCCTTCCACTAGATGTCAACAGGCAGTAGAAGGTTGAATGGGGTGTCTAGCTTGATGTGAGGCCGAATAAGAGCTTTTGGAGTGGCAGGTCCGGTCTTTTGTCAGTTTTCGACGGCGCGCAGGGAACTCCATTGTCTTCTGAAAAGCGTTCGTATACACTACGAATTGCTCCGGCTCTCATTTTATTGGATACATAGAGAAGAACATCATAAAGTAGGATTTTCAACCGAGTTTGACCAGTTTATTCGACGTTTATTGGGAATTTGGGAATTTTTCTTTCCAAGCGCCAAGAGTTGATGGGCATGTTCGCGCCACAATGCTAGCCAAAGTTGCTAATTCGACAGAAGAAATGGACATTCTAAAACCAAACAACGATTTGTTCTGGACCTAGGACACCTTGCACAACATTCTGATGGAAGATGCAGGAAAAGTAAGAGAATATTTATGATGTTATTTCGTTTTTTGTGGTAAATGTTGGCTCCAACAAGGCGGAGAATATGTGAGCGCGTCTCACAATACTGCATGCTGTATGTTGTACTAAAGTTCTTTTAAAAATCTAAACACAGTGGTTGCATTAAGAACCAGTGTATCTTTCATTTGCTGTACAACATGTATTTTTTTAGTAAAGTTTATGATGAGTTTAATTTCTGATTAATTTTATCTATATTGCTAGGTTTTGTGAAAGCTATTTTGGCGGTGAATAAATGGCGTTGTGTGTTTGGCTATTGTGGTGAGACTAATAGAAATATATAAATTGTGTTTTCGCTGTAAACACTTAAAAAAATCGGAATATTGGCTGGATTCACAAGATGTTTATCTTTCATTTGCTATACACCATGTATTTTTCATAAATGTTTTATGATGAGTATTTATGTATTTCACGTTGCTCTCTGTAATTATTCTGGCTGCTTTGGTGCTATTTGTGATGGTGGCTGCAATGTAAAACTACGATTTATACCTCAAATATGCACATTTTCGAACAAAAACATAAATGTATTGTATAACATGATGTTATAAGACTGTCATCTGATGAAGTTGTTCAAGGTTAGTGATTAATTTTATCTCTATTTCTGGGTTTTTGTGAAAGTCACCTATGCGGTGGAAACATGGTGAAAACATGCCGTTGTGTGTTTGGCTATTGTGGTTAGCTATAAGAAATACATATTGTGTTTTCGCTGTAAAACATTTAAAAAATCGAAATTATGGCTGGATTCACAAGATGTTTATCTTTCATTTGCTCTATTGGACTTGTGATTTCATGAAATTATATTATATTATATCCCGTCCCATTAGGCTAGGCTATGCTAGTCAGCTTTTTTGATGAGGATGCTCCCGGATCCGGGATGGGTATCACTGAAAGGGTATTAATAGGCTACATATAGGGAAAGAGGTTACCTAGTCAGTTGCACAACAAATGCATTTAACCAAAATATGTATTCCGCATTTATCCCAACCCCTCTGAGTCAGAGAGGTGCAGGGTCTGCCTTAATCGACATCATCGGTGCCCGGGGAGCAGTTGTTGGGGGTTAACTGATGCTTTAACAGACTAGAAACGTATGAACTGAGTTCTCCCTACAACATGCCTGCTCAATGTGTAAATGTATGTTTTTTTTAACTGTCGTGCTTTGTGTTTTATTTGTAAATGTGTCTTTGTATGAAAATGAATGTGCTGCTATATTGGCCAGGTCTCAATTGAACAATCGTTTTATAATCTCAATGAGACTAACGCGGTTAAAAAAAGGTTAAATGAAAATAAATTAAATGTATAATGCCTGTTCAGCTGGACTGGAAACTCTCAACAACCCTCTTTACCGAATTGGAGAATGTCCACCTATTTCTGAATAAGCATAGACCAGACTCTGAATCTGGGGTTAGAACAGGGCTCCGGGCAGCCGAGCGGAAATGGAGGAAACTCGCCTCCCTGCGGACTTGGCATCCTTTCACTCCCTCCTCTCTACATTCTCCTCTTCTGTCTCTGCTGCTAAAGCCATTTCTACCACTCTAAATTCCAAACATCTGCCTCTAACCCTAGGAAGCTCTTTGCCACCTTTCTCCCTCCTGAATCCTCCTCCCCCTCCTCCCCCTCCTCCCTCTCTGCTGATGACTTCGTCAACCATTTTGAAAGAAGGTCGACGACATCCGATCCTCGTTTGCTAAGTCAAACGACACCGCTGGTTCTGCTCACACTGCCCTACCCTGTGCTTTGACCTCTTTCTCCCCTCTCTCTCCAGATGAAATCTCGCGTCTTGTGACGGCCGGCCGCCCAACAACCTGCCCGCTTGACCCTATCCCCTCTCTCTTCTCCAGACCATTTCCGGAGACCTTCTCCCTTACCTCACCTCGCTCATCAACTCATCCTTGACCGCTGGCTACGTCCCTTCCGTCTTCAAGAGAGCGAGAGTTGCACCCCTTTGAAAAAATCTACACTCGATCCCTCCGATGTCAACAACTACAGACCAGTATCCCTTCTTTCTTTTCTCTCCAAAACTCTTGAACGTGCCGTCCTTGGCCAGCTCTCCTGCTATCTCTCTCAGAATGACCTTCTTGATCCAAATCAGTCAGGTTTAAAGACTCGTCATTCAACTGAGACTGCTCTTCTCTGTGTCACGGAGGCGCTCCGCACTGCTAAAGCTAACTCTCTCTCCTCTGCTCTCATCCTTCTAGACCTATCGGCTGCTTTGATACTGTGAACATCAGATCCTCCTCTCCACCCTCTCCGAGCTGGGCATCTCCGGCGCGGCCCGCTTGGATTGCGTCCTACCTGACAGGTCGCTCCTACCAGGTGGCGTGGCGAGAATCTGTCTCCGCACCACGTGCTCTACCACTGGTGTCCCCCAGGGCTCTGTCCTATTCTCGCTATACACCAAGTCACTTGGCTCTGTCATATCCTCACATGGTCTCTCCTATCATTGCTATGCAGACGACACACAATTATTCTTCTCCTTTCCCCCTCTGATAATCAGGTGGTGAATCGCATCTCTGCATGTCTGGCAGACATATCAGTGTGGATGACGGATCACCACCTCAAGCTGAACCTCGGCAAGACGGAGCTGCTCTTCCTCCCGGGGAAGGCTGCCCGTTCCATGATCTCGCCATCACGGTTGACAACTCCATTGTGTCCTCCTCCCAGAGTGCTAAGAACCTTGGCGTGATCCTGGACAACACCCTGTCGTTCTCAACTAACATCAAGGCGGTGACCCGTTCCTGTAGGTTCATGCTCTACAACATTCGCAGAGTACGACCCTGCCTCACGCAGGAAGCGGCGCAGGTCCAAATCCAGGCACTTGTCATCTCCGTCTGGATTACTGCAACTCGCTGTTGGTGGGCTCCTGCCTGTGCCATTAAACCCCTACAACTCATCCAGAACGCCGCAGCCGTCTGGTGTTCAACTTTCCCAAGTTCTCTCACGTCACCCCGCTCCTCCGCTCTCTCCACTGGCTTCCAGTTGAAGCTCGCATCCGCTACAAGACCATGGTGCTTGCCTACGGAGCTGTGAGGGGAACGGCACCTCCGTACCTTCAGGCTCTGATCAGGCCCTACACCCAAACAAGGGCACTGCGTTCATCCACCTCTGGCCTGCTCGCCTCCTACCTCTGAGGAAGTACAGTTCCCGCTCAGCCCAGTCAAAACTGTTCGCTGCTCTGGCACCCCATGGTGGAACAAACTCCCTCACGACGCCAGGTCAGCGGAGTCAATCACACCTTCCGGAGACACCTGAAACCCACCTCTTTAAGGAATACCTAGGATAGGATAAAGTAATCCTTCTAACCCCCCCCCCCTCCTTAAAAGAGTTAGATGGGCACTATTGTAAAGTGGTTGTTCCACTGGATATCATAAGGTGAATGCACCAATTTGTAAGTCGCTCTGGATAAGAGCGTCTGCTAAATGACTTAAATGTAAATGTAAATGTAACTAAGCTCATGAGGCATTTATATATTTCTCAAGAATTAGGGGTATATACAGTGCTCTTATTGGTACAGTGAATCATTTTTTGTCTTTTGGCTCTATACTCCAAAAGTTTGGACTTGTAATCAAACAATGACTATGAGATTACAGTGCAGAAAGTTACAGAAGCACAAATATTATACCCCCCCAAAAATGCTAACCTCCCCTGCTATTGTAATGGTGGGAGGTTAGCATGTCTTGGGGGTATGATATTTGTGCATGTGTAACTTTCTCACTCATCATTCATTTAGGATTATCTGTAATCATGGTAGCATCCACATTCATGTAGAAGTGTTTAGAAACATATTCTATTCTTATATTCAATAAAAGTGACAAATTGTTTACCATTCATTTCTATTGGGTACAAAATCATCTGAAACACAACCAAAACAAACAGCAAATGCATCCGACAAATTTGTAGTCACAAGATTGCATACTATGAATTTGAAAATGCAAATACTTATTTTTTACTACTTTAAGACACATATACTTTAACACAAGTGAATTTGTCTGAATACTTTTGCTCCCCTAAAATGGGGGGACTATGTACAAAAACTGCTGTAATTCCTAAACGGTTCACCCGATATAGATGAAAATACCCTCAAATTGTTTGATTTCAAATCCAAACGTGTCAAGTATACAGCCAAAAGAAGAAAAAAACTTCACTGTCCCAATAATTACAAAAAAATGTATTTAAATATCATAGAGTGGGCCATTAAAAAGCGGGCAAAACCCAGACACTCCCCTCAGGGCAGTGTCAAGTCACTCCTGTGAAAGGGAGTATATGAGTAGGGTGTAACGTCTGGGTCATATGCTGCCATAAAGGTGTGTGGGGCGACCCTCTCGTTGTCACCATCTGCGGGGAGGTGAGACCTTTGGGAGCTAGCGGCTAGGCTAATCATCTCCTAAAGCACAGCTTTCCCTCCCAATTATCCTCTCATTTATGGGTCACGCTTCTGCCCGGCGTGCGTAATTACAGTAAGTGAGTAATTGAATTGTATTTGCATTTAATTAAATATTTCACACTCAAACGAGCCCTGCAGATGAGAGCGGTGTGGTCCCTCTGATACACCATAAGGGTGTACCCCTCTCTCTCTCTCCCTCCCTGTCACATGTGCTCTCTTCAAAACAACCTGGCCCTTTGGAAAGGCAAATACGAGTTCTAGGGAAGACTCGAGAGTAGAATCTAAAGAATAGCATCAACATTCTACAGATACACAAGCATGGTTTGTGTGGTCCAGAGAATTGTCAGTTAGGAAACAACTTATTTACCACCCTGTGTGGTAATCCTGTGCCTCTGAGGAAAGTTAACTATTTGGCTAACTGAGTGAGGACCGAGAAGTGGTATAAAAATGTGCGCCAGTGACTCACCCCTTCCTGATGATGATGATGATGGCCCCCAGGAGCAGGATGAGCACCACCAGGCCCCCAGCACACACCCCCAGGATCAGCCCCATCTCCTCTGAGTGTTGGGACACCTCCAGAGCCCGCCGGTGGTCCTTACAGGCCGCTGAGAGAGGGAGATGAAGGGAGGGGAGGAAGCAGAGATGGAGAGGGATGAAGGGAGAGAGAAAGGAGGTGGGACAGAGAGGGGGTGGAGAGAGAGAGAGCAAGAGAGCGAGAGAAACAGAAAGAAGGAGAGATACAGACAGAGAGGGTTGAAAGAGGGGTGGCAGCTAGCCTAGTGGTTAGAGTGTTGGGCCAGCAACCAAAAGGTTGCTAGATTGAATCCCCGAGCTGACAAGGTAAAAATCTGTCGTTCTGCTCTTTAACAAGGCTCTTCCTAGGCCGTCATTGTAAATAAGAATTTGTTCTTAACTGACTTGCCTACTTAAATAAAATGTTACAAAGAGGGGGACAGAAAAAGGGATATAGGAAGAAATGTACAGGCTTAAAATGCAGATCAATAATCAATGCTTATCATACACAACAGTCATCACTGTCAAATCCTGACTCGTAATATACCAATGGCTGGACTTACCCTGACTGCTGAGAAAAGATAGACATTTACAAAACAGACTGACTCTTCACCGCCACATCTGTGCATTCATATGCACGGTTTAATTTATTTATACGGCAGTATGTTTCAAGGGACAAATATTACATATTGAAACTCTTTCGGCTACCAGAATGTACGATAAAAACAATTACAAAGGGTGTGTGGTGCCCACATCAATAGCTCCTGCTAATATAGACACATTGTGTTCATTAGACAAGATATTTGGATGGGAGACACAAACAGACCACTGTAATGTGAGAGCTTTTCAATAGGTGAATCATACTGGATATTTCTCTGCTCTTTCAATAGCCATGGGGAAAGGTTTGCGTCTTCTTGACAATAAGAGCCCTTTGTGTCTTCGAGTGATACACAGGAAAGGAGGTTTGAGATATACTGTATGAGGCCAGGGATAAACGTTGTCTAGGACTGGGGGAATGTTTTGTGGAGGGTCTTCACAAACTTGCCGCACTGAGTACCTGGGTCGTGTTCAACGGGCACCAAACAGAAGAACACAGACTGAAATAGAGAGGGCCTACCTAGACCTTTTCGTTTTTCAATTGTGTGCCCTAATGAATGTGACTTTGAAGACAAAGACCTTCTGTACAACCACAGAATGTTTAATGCCACATCAAGACAATACTAATCTAAATCCAAGACGATAGTGTGGTTTATTTAAATACACACGAGTACAGTAGAGTATGGGTGGCAGGTAGCCTAGTCGTTAAGAGCGTTGGTCCCATAACTGAAAGGTTGCTAGTTTAAATCCTCTAACTGGCAAGGTGAAAAAATCTGCCGTTCTGCCCTTGAGCAAGGCAGTTAACTGCTCTTTGGGCACCAATGATGTCGATTATGTTATGCTGGTGAATGAGGACCCAAAAGCGACGTAATAGAAACAGAGTCTTTATTCCAGTCTTAAACAAATAATGATACTCCTGGATATTAAAATCCTCGGGGTTTCGGTGAGAAGCCACAGAAGAACTAAAGAGACGGGATAAAGGCATCAGGCTTGGTGTTCTTATTTCCGGGCGATAGAATAGCACGATCCGAAAGAGCGAAAAACAACGCCCCAACGAGCTGACGTGCATTAAGTCGTTTGGCAGAACGGATGTACTCAAGGTTCTTATGGTCAGTCCAAACGACAAAAGGGACGGTCGCGCCCCTCCAACCACTGTCGCCCTTCGCCTATGGCTAAGCGGATGGCGAGCAGTTTCGCGGTTACGCCAGACCATCATAGTTGCGCTCCGATGCGGAGCAGGCGATGAGAAAAGTAAGCGCAAGGATGGACTTATCGTCAGAATGGAAGCGCTGAGACGAATGGCTCCCACGCCCACCTCTGAAGCGTCAACCTCGACAATGAATTGTTTAGTGACGTCAGGAGCTAACAGGATAGGGGGATGTAACGCTTCTTGAGGAGATCAAAAGCTCCCTGGGGGAACCGGACCATTAACTTCTTGCAACTATAGGGGTGGCTGTTCGCGCATTAGCATATTTTGTGTCTCCAAATTAAACTGCTCGTGCTAATTTCTTGATCGTAAATATGCATATTAATTGTTATTATTGGATAGAAAACACCTTCTAGTTCTATAGGAAGTTGGAATTTTGTCTCTGAGTGGTACAGAACAATTTCTACAGCACTTTCATGACAGGGTTCAGATTTCAGAAATTTTTACCTCTGATCTGGGTCTGTTTATAAGGCCACAGTGAATGCTCTGAAAGAACCGACACTGCCTACGTCTTCCTCTGGGTGTCTGTACGCATCACGTTTTCAATGAAGTCGATGGGACGTTCACAGCCATTATAAATGACAAAAATGTACAGAGACCGTCCTTTCTCAACTTGTCGCCTCAAGCGTGAAGGCATCGGGACCTGCCTCGTTCCAAATCGTTTTTCTACCAGCAATATTTCTCCGGTCATGTTTTCAGTCGTTATAGTTGTTAAAAACATCATAATGTAGTTAATTTGGAGCCGTTTTATATCAATTTATATCCGTTTAGTGCGATTTTGAGGAATTCTCTTTGTTTGCGTTTCTGAAAGTTTTGGACACGTTTTTAGGGAGTCGTCGTTGGTGGTGGACATTTCGAAGAGACAGAGGACATCTATCGACCAAAAAGACGTTTATAACATAGAAAGGATACATGTGCCAAGAATATGATGGAAGACAGCTCAAGTAAGCAATATTTAATATGATAAACGTGTTTCTGTCGAAATATTTTAAACGCAAATTCGCCATTTTGTTTGGTATAGCTTCACTTGGCCAACCCTGTATTGAAAGTAAGGATAATTTTAAAAATGTAAATCCGCGGTTGCATTAAGAATAATTTGTCTTTCCGATTGCTGTCAACCCTGTTTTTTTAGTCAGTATATGATTACGTTCAATTAAACTAGATCACTCTAATAGATGACGTCAGACATATTGAGGCTTGATTTCCTAGTATTTTTATTTGTGTAACCACGGTTTGTTATGGCTAAATATGCACTTTTTCGAACAACTGTATATGGTATATTGTAAAATGATGTTACAGGAGTGTCATCGGAAGAATTCTGAGAAGGTTAGTGAAAAATTAAATATTTTGGCGGTGATTACGTTATAGCCTCTTTGGCTGGAATCGATGCTCTGGTACAGTTTGTTCATGTGGTATGCTAACTTATGCGATTTATTGTGTTTTCGGCTGTAAACGCTTAGAAAATCTGGAAATATGGTCTGAAATCACAAGAACTGGGTCTTCCATTGCTATGCTTTGCTATGTTTTATGAAATGTTTTATGATGAGTAATTGGTCATACACGTTGCTCCTATCTAGTAATTCTAGTCGATTGTGTATGGTGGGTGCAATTGTAAACTGTGATTTCTACCTGAATATGCACTTTTTTCTAAAAAAACTATCCTATACCATGAATATGTTATCGACTGTCATCTGAAGAGGTTTTTTCTTGTTAGTGGTATCAATATCTATGTTGAGCCGAATTGGTGATAGCACCTGAAGGAGTAGAAACTGATGCGAGTTAGAATAGTGGTTGTTATTTTGCTAAACGTGTTTAGCTAATAGATTTATCATATTTTGCTTTCCCTGTCAAAACATTTTAAAAAATCTTGAAATGGGTGGCTTATTCCAAAATCTGTATCTTTCATCTGGTGTCTTGGACTTGTGCTGTTAATGATATTTAGATGCTACTATCTACTTTTTGAAGCATGCTAGGTATGCTAATTAGTGTGTGGGGGGTGTGGGGGGTGCATCCCGGATCCGCGGGGTAAAGATGGCTCGTGAAAGGTGTAAAGGCAAGTCTTGACAGAAGTCAGAGCTGTGAGAGGGGCAGCCACTTGACCGAAAATTACGAATGAAACGCCGATAGAAATTTAGCGAAACCGAGAAAGCGCTGCAACTCGACATGTGACTTAGGAACGGGCCAATCGCTGACAGCCTGGACCTTAGCGGGATCCATCTGAATGCCTTCAGCGGAAATAACAGACCGAGAAATGTGACAGAGGAGCATGAAAGGCGCACTTCTCAGCCTTCACGTAGAGACAATTCTCTAAAAGGCGCTGGAGTACACGTCGAACGTGCTGAACATGAATCTCGAGTGACGGTGAAAAAATCAGGATATCGTCAAGCGTAAACGAAAACAAAGATGTTCAGCATGTCTCTCAGTACATCATTAACTAATGCCTGAAAGACAGCTGGAGCATTAGCGAGACCGAACGGGCAGAACCCGGTATTCAAAATGCCCTAACGGAGTGTTAAACGCCGTTTTCCACTCGTCCCCCTCTCTGATGCGTACGAGATGGTAAGCGTTACGAAGGTCCAACTTAGTAAAGAACCTGGCTCCCTGCAAAATCTCGAAGGCTGACGAAATAAGGGGAAGCGGATAACGATTCTTAACCGTTAATGTCATTCAGCCCTCGATAATCCACGCAGGGGCGCAGAGTACGGTCCTTCTTCTAAACAAAGAAAAACCCCGCTCCGGCGGGAGAGGAAGAAGGCACCACGGTACCGGCGTCGAAGAAACAGACAGATAATCCTCGAGAGCCTTACGTTCGGGAGCCGACAGAGAGTATAGTCTACCCTGAGGGGGAGTGGTCCCCGGAAGGAGATCAATACAAACAATCATACGACCGGTGAGGAGGAAGAGAGCTGGTCTGGACCGACTGAAGACCGTGCGCAGATCATGATATTCCTCCGGCACTTCCTGTCAAATACCAGGTTCCTCCTGAGTAGAGGGGACAGAAGAAACAGGAGGGATAGCAGACATTAAACACTTCACATGACAAGAAACGTTCCAGGATAGGATAGAATTACTAGACCAATTAATAGAAGGATTATGACATACTAGCCAGGGATGACCAAAAACAACAGGTGTAAAAGGTGAACGAAAAATCAAAAGGGAAATGGTCTCACTGTGGTTACCAGATACTGTGAGGGTTAAAGGTAGTGCTCACATCTGATACTGGGAGAAAGACTACCATCTAAGGCGACATGGGCGTGGGCTTCCTAACTGTCTGAAGGAATGTCATGTTTCCGAGCCATGCTTCGTCCATAAAACAACCCTCAGCCCAGAGTCTATCAAGGCACTGCAGGAAGCAGCCGAACCGGTCCAGCGTAGATGGACCGACAAGGTAGTACAGGATCTTGATGGAGAGACCTGAGTAGTAGCGCTCACCAGTAGCCCTCCGCTTACTGATGAGCTCTGGCTTTTACTGGACATGACATGACAAAATGTCAGCAGAACCGCAATAGAGGCAAAGGCGGTTGGTGATTCTCCGTTCCCTCTCCTTGGTCGAGATGCGAATACCTCCCAGCTGCATGGGCTCAGTCTCTGAGCCGGTGGGAGGAGATGGTTGAGATGCGGAGAGGGGAAACACCGTTAACGCGAGCTCTCTTCCACGAGCTCGGTGACGAAGATCTACCCGTCGTTCTATGCGGATGGCGAGTGCAATCAAAGAGTCCACGCTGGAAGGAACCTCCCGGGAGAGAATCTCATCCTTAACCTCAGCGTGGAGTCCCTCCAGAAAACGAGCGAGCAACGCCGGCTCGTTCCAGTCACTGGATGCAGCAAGAGTGCGAAACTCTATAGAGTAATCCGTTATGGATCGATCACTTTGACATAGGGAAGCCAGGCCCTGGAAGCCTCCTTCCCAAAATGAACGATCAAAAACCTGTATCACTCCCTCTTTAAAGTTCTGATAAACGTTAGAACACTCAGCCCTTGCCTCCCAGATAGCTGTGCCCACTCCCGAGCCCGACCAGTAAGGAGTGAAATGACGTAAGCGATCCGAGCTCTCTCTCTTGAGTATGTGTTGGGCTGGAGAGAGAACACAATATCACACTGGGTGAGAAAGGAGCGACACTCAGTGGGCTGCCCAGAGTAACATGGTGGGTTATTAACCCTAGGTTCCGGAGACTCGGAAGACCAGGAAGTAGCTGGTGGCACGAGACGAAGACTCTGACTGTCTGGAGATCGGAGACCTGAGCGGACAGGGTCTCAACGGCATGACGAGCAGCAGACAATTCCTGCTCGTGTCTGCCGAGCATTGCTCCCTGATCTCGACGGCAGTGTTGCGAGAATCCGTAGTCGCTGGGTCCATTACTGGTCGGATTCTTCTGTTTATG
>NW_019942607.1:443320-489416 GCF_002910315.2 Salvelinus sp. IW2-2015 | reverse complement strand
CAAAGGTAAATCCAAAACAGGAAACTGAAAATCCTCTCGTCAGTAGAGAGGAACGACTGGAGACGGCGACACAGACTGCAGGTCGCTACAGGAAGGCACAGGCCGTAGCTGACTTAGACACCTGCTCACACGCAGCATCTGAAGAAGGCAAAAACACGACAGCGGAACAAGGACACAGACAGCAAACATCAAACAAGAATCCGACAAGGACAGAAGCGGAAAACAGAGGGAGAAATAGGGACTCTAATCAGAGGGCAAAATAGGGGACAGGTGTGAAAGAGTAAATGAGGTAGTTTAGGAGAATGAGAAACAGCTGGGAGCAGGACGGAACGATAGAGAGAGAGAGGAGAGAGGGAGAGAGGGGAGGGGAGAGAGAGGGATAGAAAGAGGGAAAGAACCTAATAGAACCACAGAGGGAAGCACAGGGACAAGACATGATGATCAAGACAAACATGACAGTACCCACCTCACCGAGCGCTCCTGGCGCACTCGAGGAGGAACCCTGGCGGAACGAAGGAAATCATCAATCAACGCACGGTCAGCACGTCCCGAGATGGAACCCACTCTCTCCCTCAGGACCGTAACCTCCCAATCCACTAAGTACTGGTGACACGTCCCCTGAGAACGCATGTCCATGATTCTTCCGTACCTTGTAAATAGGTGCGCCCTCGACAAGGACGGGGGGGGGAGGGAAGAAGAACGGGGCGCGAAGAAAAGGCTTGACACAGGAGACATGGAAGACAGGGTGGACGGACGAAGATGTCGCGGAAGAAGCAGTCGCACAGCGACAGGATTGACGACCTGAGAGACACGGAACGGACCAACGAACCGCGGAGTCAACTTGCGAGAAGCTGTCGTAAGGGAAGTTACGAGTGGAAAGCACATCTCTGACCGCGACAATCACTAGGACTCTTAATCCTACGTTTATTGGCGGCTCTCACAGTCTGCGCCCTGTAACGGCAAAGTGCAGACCTGACCCTCCTCCAGGTGCGCTCACAACGTTGGACAAAAGCTGAGCGGAGGGAACGCTGGACTCGGCGAGCTGGGACGAGAACAGAGGAGGTGGTACCCAAGACTACTCTGAAACGGAGATAGCCCGGTAGCAGACGAAGGAAGCGAGGTTGTGAGCGTACTCAGCCCAGGGGAGCTGTTCTGCCCAAGACGCAGGGTTTCGAAACGAAAGGCTGCGTAATATGCGACCAATCGACTGATTGGCCCTTTCTGCTTGACCGTTAGACTGGGGATGAAACCGGAAGAGAGACTGACGGAAGCACCAATCAAACGACAGAACTCCCTCCAAAACTGTGACGTGAATTGCGGACCTCTGTCTGAAAAGGCGTCTAACGGGAGGCATGAATTCTGAACACATTCTCAATGATGATTTGTGCCGTCTCCTTAGCGGAAGGAAGCTTAGCGAGGGGAATGAAATGTGCGCCTTAGAGAACCTATCGATAACCGTAAGAATCACAGTCTTCCCCGCAGACAAGAAGGCAGACCGGTAATAAAGTCTAAGGCGATGTGAGACCATGGTCGAGAAGGAATGGGAAGCGGTCTGAGACGACCGGCAGGGGAGAGTACCTGACTTAGTCTGCGCGCAGTCCGAACAAGCAGCCACGAAACGGCGCGTGTCCCGCTCCTGAGTAGGCCCCAAAACCGCTGGCGAATAGAAGCAAGCGTACCCGAACGCGCGGGGTGCCAGCTAACTTGGCAGAGTGAGCCACTGAAGAACAGCCAGACGAGTAGAGACAGGAACGAACAGAAGGTTACTAGGACAGCGCGCGCGACGCAGTGTGAGTGAGTGCTTGCTTTACCTGTCTCTCAATTCCCCAAGACAGTCAACCCGACAACACGCCCTTCAGGGAGAATCCCTCGGGGTCGGTAGAAGCCACAGAAGAACTAAAGAGACGGGATAAGGCATCAGGCTTGGTGTTCTTATTTCCCGGGCGATAGGAAATCACGAACTCGAACCGAGCGAAAAACAACGCCCAACGAGCTTGACGTGCATTAAGTGTTTGGCAGAACGGATGTCACTAAAAGGTTCTTATGGTCAGTCCAAACGACAAAAGGGACGGTCGCCCTCCAACCACTGTCGCCATTCGCCTATGGCTAAGCGGATGGCGAGCAGTTCGCGGTTACCCACATCATAGTTGCGCTCCGATGGCGACAGGCGATGAGAAAAGTAAGCGCAAGATGGACCTTATCGTCAGAATGGAAGCGCTGAGACAGAATGGCTCCCACGCCCACCTCTGAAGCGTCAACCTCGACAATGAATTGTTTAGTGACGTCAGGAGTAACAAGGATAGGGGCGGATGTAAAACGCTTCTTGAGAGGATCAAAAGCTCCCTGGGCGGAACCGGACCACTTAAAGCAAGTCTTGACAGAAGTCAGAGCTGTGAGAGGGGCAGCCACTTGACCGAAATTACGAATGAAACGCCGATAGAAATTAGCGAAACCGAGAACGCGCTGCAACTCGACATGTGACTTAGGAACGGGCCAATCGCTGACAGCCTGGACCTTAGCGGGATCCATCTGAATGCCTTCAGCGGAATAACAGAACCGAGAAATGTGACAGAGGAGACATGAAGGCGCACTTCTCAGCCTTCACGTAGAGACAATTCTCTAAAAGGCGCTGGAGTACACGTCGAACGTGTGAACATGAATCTCGAGTGACGGTGAAAAAATCAGGATATCGTCAAGGTAAACGAAAACAAAGATGTTCAGCATGTCTCTCAGTACATCATTAACTAATGCCTGAAAGACAGCTGGAGCATTAGCGAGACCGAACGGGCAGAACCCGGTATTCAAAATGCCCTAACGGAGTGTTAACGCCGTTTTCCCACTCGTCCCCCTCTCTGATGCGTACGAGTGGTAAGCGTTACGAAGGTCCAACTTAGTAAAGAACTGGCTCCCTGCAAAATCTCGAAGGCTGACGACATAAGGGGAAGCGGATAACGATTCTTAACCGTTATGTCATTCAGCCCTCGATAATCCACGCAGGGGCGCAGAAGTACCGTCCTTCTTCTTAACAAGAAAAACCCCGCTCCGGCGGAGAGGAAGAAGGCACCACGGTACCGGCGTCGAGAGAACCAGACAGATAATCCTCGAGAGCCTTACGTTCGGGAGCCGACAGAGAGTATAGTCTACCCTGAGGGGGAGTGGTCCCCGGAAGGAGATCAATACAACAATCATACGACCGGTGAGGAGGAAGAGAGCTGGCTCTGGACCGACTGAAGACCGTGCGCAGATCATGATATTCCTCCGGCCTCCTGTCAAATCACCAGGTTCCTCCTGAGTAAGAGGGGACAGAAGAAACAGGAGGGATAGCAGACATTAAACACTTCACATGACAAGAAACGTTCCAGGATAGGATAGAATTACTAGACCAATTAATAGAAGGATTATGAAATACTAGCAGGGATGACCAAAACAACAGGTGTAAAAGGTGAACGAAAAATCAAAAAGGAAATGGTCTCACTGTGGTTACAAGATACTGTGAGGGTTAAAGGTAGTGTCTCACATCTGATACTGGGAGAAGACTACCATCTAAGGCGAACATGGGCGTGGGCTTCCCTAACTGTCTGAAGGAATGTCATGTTTCCGAGCCAATGCTTCGTCCATAAAACAACCCTCAGCCCAGAGTCTATCAAGGCACTGCAGGAAGCACGCGAACCGGTCCAGCGTAGATGGACCGACAAGGTAGTACAGGATCTTGATGGAGAGCCTGAGTAGTAGCGCTCACCAGTAGCCCTCCGCTTACTGATGAGCTCTGGCTTTTACTGGACATGACATGACAAATGTCCAGCAAGAACGCAATAGAGGCAAAGGCGGTTGGTGATTCTCCGTTCCCTCTCCTTGGTCGAGATGCGAATACCTCCCAGCTGCATGGGCTCAGTCTCTGAGCCGGTGGGAGGAGATGGTTGAGATGCGGAGAGGGAAACACCGTTAACGCGAGCTCTCTTCCACGAGCTCGGTGACGAAGATCTACCCGTCGTTCTATGCGGATGGCGAGTGCAATCAAAGAGTCCACGCTGGAAGGAACCTCCCGGGAGAGAATCTCATCCTTAACCTCAGCGTGGAGTCCCTCCAGAAAACGAGCGAGCAACGCCGGCTCGTTCCAGTCACTGGATGCAGCAAGAGTGCGAAACTCTATAGAGTAATCCGTTATGGATCGATCACCTTGACATAGGGAGCCAGGGCCTGGAAGCCTCCTTCCCAAAAACTGAACGATCAAAAACCTGTATCATCTCCTCTTTAAAGTTCTGATAAACGTTAGAACACTCAGCCCTTGCCTCCCAGATAGCTGTGCCCACTCCCGAGCCCGACCAGTAAGGAGTGAAATGACGTAAGCGATCCGAGCTCTCTCTCTTGAGTATGTGTTGGGCTGGAGAGAGAACACAATATCACACTGGGTGAGAAAGGAGCGCAACTCAGTGGGCTGCCCAGAGTAACATGGTGGGTTATTAACCCTAGGTTCCGGAGACTCGGAGAACAGGAAGTAGCTGGTGGCACGAGACGAAGACTCTGAAACTGTCTGAGAGATCGGAGACCTGAGCGGACAGGGTCTCATCAACGGCATGACGAGCAGCAGACAATTCCTGCTCGTGTCTGCCGAGCATTGCTCCTGGATCTCGACGGCAGTGTTGCGAGAATCCGTAGTCGCTGGGTCCATTACTGGTCGGATTCTTCTGTTATGCTGGTGAATGAGGACCCAAAAGCGACGTAAATAGAAACAGAGTCTTTATTCAAGTCTTAAACATAATGATACTCCTGGATATTAACAAAGGTAAATCCAAAACAGGAAACTGAAATCCTCTCGTCAGTAGAGAGGAACGACTGGAGACGCGACCACAGACTGCAGGTCGCTACAGGAAGGCACAGGCCGTAGCTGACTTAGACACCTGCTCACACGCAGCATCTGAAGAGGCAAAAAACACGACAGGGCGGAACAAGGACACAGAACAGCAAACATCAAACAAGAATCCGACAAGGACAGAAGCGGAAAACAGAGGGAGAAATAGGGACTCTAATCAGAGGGCAAAATAGGGGACAGGTGTGAAGAGTAAATGAGGTAGTTTAGGAGAATGAGAAACAGCTGGGAGCAGGAACGGAACGATAGAGAGAGAGAGCGAAGAGGGAGAGAGGGAGAGAGGGAGGGGGAGAGAGAGGGATAGAAAGAGGGAAAGAACCTAATAAGACCAGCAGAGGGAAGCACAGGGACAAGACATGATGATCAAAGACAAAACATGACAGATTAAAGCAGCCCCTCGCACTTCTCTGATTCAGAGGGGTTGGGTTAATAACGAAAGACATTTCAGTTGAATGCATTCAGTTGTGCAACTGACTAGGTATTCCCCTTTCCCCAGTATAATTTCAAGGTGCCCAGTGTGTAAGATACAGGAAAGGCCATTATTATAATAGCAAGTTACTCATCTCATTGGCACAAAGCTCTACACTTAGGTGGGGGAGAAGCAAGAAGCTTTTTTGTCTTGTAGCAGGAACCCACTGATCTACTTTCTCTGTGTAGTGTCAGCCTCTCCTTACGGCCAAGCAGCCCTGCAACCAGCCCTACTGTGCCTTCAGGAACAGCACAGCCATTCTCTAGTGGAGGAGAAATTCAGAGCTGGCCTAAGGAAAGAGGTCTAGATAGCTAGCTAGCGGTTGGAATGAAGAGGCTCACAAGAGCAGAATGAGATCTGGGGCAGAGGCAAGAGGAAAGGGAAAAGAAGACATGTTTTAGCCCTCTCCTTGTGCAACAGGCCCAGGGGCATTTCATTGACCTCATCCCTATGGGAGAGAATTCTTACAGTAAAGTTTGTGGTTGGTGCCCAGAGTTTTTCTTATGAAAAATCACAAAATACTGTATATGACTCGTTGCATTTGATCAATACTAAGGGATAGCCCCAAAGTTTTAGCAGCCTTGTATGTACTCTAACACTAATGTTTTTACAGTCTATCACATTTATTCAGATAATTACCATAGTCTTGGTGTACAGATCACATAGACTAATGGACTCTGAGCCTTATAAATCCTCTGACAGAGTGGATACAGCCTTGGGGTTCCTTATATGAGTATCACAGGTCATAATTTTGTGTATCAAAAGTATGCTTGACAAGCAAAAGGTGACAGGGATAACTAATTCAGCCAGCCTCCCTTCAGAATGTATTTAAACACTTTGACTTAAGCCACATTTTGTTATGTTACAGCTGAATACAAAATTGATTAAATATATTTGTTTTTCTCAGCCATCTACACACAATAACCCATAATGACAAAGTGAAAACATGTTTTTAGAAATGTGCGCAAATTTATTGAAAATTAATACAGAAATATTGAATTTACATAAGTATTCACACCCCTAAGTCAATATTCTGTAGAAGCACTTTTGCCAGCGATTACAGCTGTGACTCTTTCTGAGTAGGTTTCTAAGAGTTTTCCACACCTGGATTGTCAAATCAAATCAAACTTTATTTGTCACATGCGCAGAATACAAGTATAGACCTTACAGTGAAATGCTTACTTACAAGCCATTAACCAACAGTGCATTTCAAGAAGTATTAAGAAAATATTTACACTAAACTAAAGTAAAAAATAATAAAAAGTAACACAATAATAACGAGGATTTATACAGGGGTACCGGTACTGTGTCAGTGTGGCGGGGTTACAGGTTAGTTAAGGTAATTTGTACATGTAGGTAGGGGTGAAGTGACTATGCAAAGTTAATAAACAGCGAGTAGCAGCAGTGTACAAACAAATGGAAGGGGGGGTCAATGATGAATTGTTCAGCAGTCTTATGCTTGGGGGTAGAAGCTGTTAGGAGCCTTTTGGTCCTAGACTAGGCGCTTCGGTACTGCTTGCCATGCGGTAGCAGAGAAAACAGTCTATGACTTGGGTGACTGGAGTCTCTGACAATTTTATGGGCTTTCTTCTGCAACCGCCTATTACATAGGTTTTGTTGCAGGAAGCTAGGCCCCAGTGATGTACTGGGCTATACGCACTACCCTTTGTAGCGCCTTACGGTCAGATGCCGAGCAGTTGCCATACCAGGGGTGATGCAACCGGTCAGGATGCGCCAGATGGTGCAGCTGTAGAACCTTTTGAGGATCTGGGGACCCATGCCAAGTCTTTTCAGTCTCCTGAGGGGGAAAAGGTTTTGTTTGCGCCCTCTTCACTACTATCTTGGCATGTTTGGACCATGATAGTTTGTTGGTGATGTGGACACCAATGAACTTGAAACTCTTGACGCCGTCCACTACAGCCCCGTTGATGTTAATCCTTGGAGTTCTGTGCACAAGTATTGTGCAACATTAGCCCAATATTTTCATCTAGGATTTGTGCATGTGCTTAGCTCCATTACGTTCATTGCTTTATCCTGAAATATCTCCCAGTCCTTAAGATTACATCATACCCATACCATGATGACACCACTATGCTTGTGTCACGACTTCTGCGAAGTCGTTGCCTCTCCTTGTCCGGTGTTCGGCGGTCGACGTACCGGTCTTCTAGCCATCATCGATCCATTTTTTCATTTTCCATTGGTTTTGTCTTGTCTTCCACACACCTGTTTTCAATCCCATCCATTACATTGTGTATTTAACCCTCTGTTTCCCTTTATGTCTTTGTCAGAGATTGTTCGTTGTCAAGTGTTGTGTTGATTGTGTATAGGTGTGGCGATGGGTCTTTGTACCCAGATTTGTTTTATGTTTTTCCCGTGAGTGTTATGGAGCAGATTACTGGGACTTTTATTAAAGTACTCCATTCTACACTCTATTTGATCTCTTGCGCTGACTTCCCTGCCACTTATACACGCCATTGTGACAGCTTGAAAAAATGGAGAGTGGAACTCAGTAATGTTTTCTTACCCAAATACTGTATACACTCTGAATAAGGACATCAAGTTAATTGCTTTGACACATTTTTTTGCAGTATTACTTTAATGACTTGTTGCAAACTGGATGCATGTTCTGCAATATTATTTTTTTTTAAGGCTACCTTCTTTTACTCTGTTTTTGTTATGCTGGTGAATGAGGACCCAAAAGCGACGTAATAGAAACAGAGTCTTTATTCCAGTCTTAAACAAATAATGATACTCCTGGATATTAACAAAGGTAAATCCAAAACAGGAAACTGAAATCCTCTCGTCAGTAGAGAGGAACGACTGGAGACGCGACCACAGACTGCAGGTCGCTACAGGAAGGCACAGGCCGTAGCTGACTTAGACACCTGCTCACACGCAGCATCTGAAGAAGGCAAAAAACACGACAGTACGGAACAAGGACACAGAACAGCAAACATCAAACAAGAATCCGACAAGGACAGAAGCGGAAAACAGAGGGAGAAATAGGGACTCTAATCAGAGGGCAAAATAGGGGACAGGTGTGAAAGAGTAAATGAGGTAGTTTAGGAGAATGAGAAACAGCTGGGAGCAGGAACGGAACGATAGAGAGAGAGAGCGAGAGAGGGAGAGAGGGAGAGAGGGAGGGGGAGAGAGAGGGATAGAAAGAGGGAAAGAACCTAATAAGACCAGCAGAGGGAAGCACAGGGACAAGACATGATGATCAAAGACAAAACATGACAGATTAAAGCAGCCCCTCGCACTTCTCTGATTCAGAGGGGTTGGGTTAAATACGAAAGACATTTCAGTTGAATGCATTCAGTTGTGCAACTGACTAGGTATTCCCCTTTCCCCAGTATAATTTCAAGGTGCCCCAGTGTGTAAGATACAGGAAAGGCCATTATTATAATAGCAAGTTACTCATCTCATTGGCACAAAGCTCTACACTTATGGAAATGGGAGGAGAAGCAAGAAGCTTTTTTGTCTTGTAGCAGGAACCCACTGATCTACTTTCTCTGTGTAGTGTCAGCCTCTCCTTACGGCCCAAGCAGCCCTGCAACCAGCCCTACTGTGCCTTCAGGAACAGCACAGCCATTCTCTAGTGGAGGAGAAATTCAGAGCTGGCCTAAGGAAAGAGGTCTAGATAGCTAGCTAGCGGTTGGAATGAAGAGGCTCACAAGAGCAGAATGAGATCTGGGGCAGAGGCAAGAGGAAAGGGAAAAGAAGACATGTTTTAGCCCTCTCCTTGTGCAACCAGGCCCAGGGGCATTTCATTGACCTCATCCCTATGGGAGAGAATTCTTACAGTAAAGTTTGTGGTTGGTGCCCAGAGTTTTTCTTATGAAAAATCACCAAATACTGTATATGACTCGTTGCATTTGATCAATACTAAGGGATAGCCCCAAAGTTTTAGCAGCCTTGTATGTACTCTAACACTAATGTTTTTACAGTCTATCACATTTATTCAGATAATTACCATAGACGTCTTGGTGTACAGATCACATAGACTAATGGACTCTGAGCCTTATAAATCCTCTGACAGAGTGGATACAGCCTTGGGGTTCCTTATATGAGTATCACAGGTCATAATTTTGTGTATCAAAAGTATGCTTGACAAGCAAAGGTGACAGGGATAACTAATTCAGCCAGCCTCCCTTCAGAATGTATTTAAACACTTTGACTTAAGCCACATTTTGTTATGTTACAGCCTGAATACAAAATTGATTAAATATATTTGTTTTTCTCAGCCATCTACACACAATAACCCATAATGACAAAGTGAAAACATGTTTTTAGAAATGTGCGCAAATTTATTGAAAATTAAATACAGAAATATTGAATTTACATAAGTATTCACACCCCTAAGTCAATATTCTGTAGAAGCACTTTTGCCAGCGATTACAGCTGTGACTCTTTCTGAGTAGGTTTCTAAGAGTTTTCCACACCTGGATTGTCAAATCAAATCAAACTTTATTTGTCACATGCGCAGAATACAAGTATAGACCTTACAGTGAAATGCTTACTTACAAGCCATTAACCAACAGTGCATTTCAAGAAGTATTAAGAAAATATTTAACAAATAAACTAAAGTAAAAAATAATAAAAAGTAACACAATAATAACGAGGATTTATACAGGGGGTACCGGTACTGAGTCAGTGTGCGGGGGTACAGGTTAGTTAAGGTAATTTGTACATGTAGGTAGGGGTGAAGTGACTATGCAAAGTTAATAAACAGCGAGTAGCAGCAGTGTACAAAACAAATGGAAGGGGGGGGTCAATGATGAATTGTTCAGCAGTCTTATGGCTTGGGGGTAGAAGCTGTTAAGGAGCCTTTTGGTCCTAGACTAGGCGCTTCGGTACTGCTTGCCATGCGGTAGCAGAGAAAACAGTCTATGACTTGGGTGACTGGAGTCTCTGACAATTTTATGGGCTTTCTTCTGACACCGCCTATTACATAGGTTTTGTTGCAGGAAGCTAGGCCCCAGTGATGTACTGGGCTATACGCACTACCCTTTGTAGCGCCTTACGGTCAGATGCCGAGCAGTTGCCATACCAGGCGGTGATGCAACCGGTCAGGATGCGCCAGATGGTGCAGCTGTAGAACCTTTTGAGGATCTGGGGACCCATGCCAAGTCTTTTCAGTCTCCTGAGGGGGAAAAGGTTTTGTTGCGCCCTCTTCACTACTATCTTGGCATGTTTGGACCATGATAGTTTGTTGGTGATGTGGACACCAATGAACTTGAAACTCTTGACCCGCTCCACTACAGCCCCGTTGATGTTAATCCTTGGAGTTCTGTGCACAAGTATTGTGCAACATTAGCCCAATATTTTCATCTAGGATTTTGCATGTGCTTAGCTCCATTACGTTCATTGCTTTATCCTGAAATACTCCCCAGTCCTTAACGATTACAATCATACCCATACCATGATGACACCACTATGCTTGTGTCACGACTTCTGCCGAAGTCGTTGCCTCTCCTTGTCCGGTGTTCGGCGGTCGACGTCACCGGTCTTCTAGCCATCATCGATCCATTTTTCATTTTCCATTGGTTTTGTCTTGTCTTCCCACACACCTGTTTTCAATCCCATCCATTACCTATTGTGTATTTAACCCTCTGTTTCCCTTTATGTCTTTGTCAGAGATTGTTCGTTGTCAAGTGTTGTGTTGATTGTGTATAGGTGTGCGATGGGTCTTTGTACCCAGATTTGTTTTATGTTTTTCCCGTGAGTGTTATGGAGCAGATTACTGGGACTTTTATTAAAGTACTCCATTCTACACTCTATTTGACTCTCCTGCGCCTGACTTCCCTGCCACTTATACACGCCATTGTGACAGCTTGAAAATATGGAGAGTGGAACTCAGTAATGTTTTCTTACCCAAATACTGTATAACACTCTGAAATAAAGGACATCAAGTTAATTGCTTTGACACATTTTTTTGCAGTATTACTTTAATGACTTGTTGCAAACTGGATGCATGTTCTGCAATATTACTTTTTTTAAAGGCTACCTTCTTTTCACTCTGTCATTTAGGATAGTATTGTGGAGCAACTACAATGTTTTTGATCCATCCTCAGTTTTCTCTTGTAACTGTTTTAAAGACACCATTGGCCTCATGGTGAAATCCCATGAGGCCAACTGAGTTATGAAGGATGCCAGATTCTGGGTGTGTTGATACCCCATCCAAAGTGTAATCATTAACTTCACCATGCTCAAAGGGATATTAAATGTCTCCTTTAAAAAAAAAATCTACCAATAGGCACCATTCTTTACGAGGCTATGGAAAGCTTCCCTGGTCTTTGTGGTTGAATCTGTGTTTGAAATTCACTCCTCAACTGAGGGGCCTTACAGATAATTGTATGTGTGGGGTACAGAGATGAGGTAGTCATTCAATTATCATGTTAAACACTATTATTGCACACAGATTGAGTCCATGCAACTTATTATGTGACTTGTTAAGCACATTTCTACTCCTGAACTTAAATGCGTTTGCCATAAGAAAGGGGTTGCATACATATTCACTTTTCATTTTTACAAATAAAGTAAAAATGTCAAAATGTCAAAAAACATAATTCCACTTTGACATTATGGGGCATTGTGTTTAGGCCAGTGACAAAACAAGCWTAATTTAATCCATTTTAAATTCAGGCTGTAACACAACAAAATGTGGAAAAAGTCATGGGGTGTGAATAAGGCACTGTAGTTGGCAGAAAATTAATTAAAGACTTTGTTCATACCAACACAGAGAGACAGAGAAGGCATATATAAATTAAATTCATCATGTGAAATACAGGAGTAGGCCTATATTTTTCAACCTAATAACATGGCTGCGGGTGAAAAAAATCGATTTATTTTACTGACACCCTGGACAGAGACGATCATCTTGCCACATTTAGTATGGGAATTTTTATTAAGCCAAACATTACATTTTTCCCATATTAATCCATACACCTGCCGGCTAGCTGAGAGTGGACATTGGCACTTGGAGAAGAATTGTCTATTGTGATGGGAGCTGCCAAGAGATTGTTAATTAAACTGTCACCTGGAAGTTGATAAGTAATCTCCAGCTTTGTTAACTAGCCCAATTAATTTGTCTCCACTTTGCTGATCAAAGGCTGATTAAAAGTAACGCTTCACAACCAGAAAATTCAGTGATGCAGCAGCAATCATGTTTAACGTTAGAGGGATCACATAGATACAAAATGACTAACCACTGATGTGTTGTACCCTGAAATGTTTAATAATCTGGTTATTACGTTTCAGGTAAGACCCAAATGCAGACTGTGTTGAAGTAACAATGTTCATTACAGCAACAGGGGCAGGCAAATGACAGGTCAATGCAAGCAGGGGTTGATAATCCAGAGTAGTGGCAAAGGCACAGGACAGCAGGCAGACACAGGGTCAGGTCAGGAAAAGGTCGGAAATCGAGAGTAGGGGCAAAGGCACAGGACGGCAGGCAGGATCAGGGTCAGGGGCAGGCAGAGTGGTCAGGCAGGCGGACTCAGAGTCAGGACAGGCAATGGTCAAAACCAGGAGAGCGAGGAAAAGAGAAACTTGGGAAAAGCAGGAGCTGAGACAAAACGCGGATTGACTTGACAAACAAGACGAACAGACAGGGGATAAGTGAGGAAGATGGGCGACACCTGGAGGAGGGTGGAGACAAGCACAAGGACAGGTGAAACAGATCAGGGCGTGACACTGGGGAATCCTATTTGTCAGTTTAGTTACATCAGTTGTAGTTTCTAAAGCTGGTCTTCCTACTTAACCCTGTATGACAAGATATTATTTCCTGTTTTTCAAGAAGGATGTTAAAAGGCTGATTAAAATTATCTCATGTTGATCATAACCAATTTGAAAGCTATTTGGGGGTTAAAATACAATGTGGCTGAATGTTCAAATACATTTTCATAGGGTTCTCATCAAGGCCCTTTATGTTTTTCCCAGGAAATCCATCCCTGGTGTTCCATTCACTTTTAATGATGCATGTTTACCTCCACCTCAGAGGAAACCTCAATGTATCTCTCTCTCTCTCTCTCTGTCTCTCTCTGTCTCTCTGTCTGTGTGTGTCTCTGTCTCTCTGTCTCTCTGTCTCTCTCTCTCTCTCTCTCTCTCTCTCTCTCTCTCTCTCTCTCTCTGCTCTCTCTCTCTCTCTCTCTCTCTCTCTCTCTCTCTCTCTCTCTCTCTCTCTCTCTCTCTCTCTCTCTCTCTCTCTCTCTCTCTCTCTCTCTCTCTCTCTCTCTCTCTCTCTCTCTCTCTCTCTCTCTCTCTCTCTCCTCTCTCTCTCTCTCTCTCTCTCTCTCTCTCTCTCTGCACTACAGTATGTGCCAGAGACAAGAGGCACGTACTGTTTAATGTTCATCAATGTGTCGAGACGTAATTAATCAAAGCCCAACTGGGTGTCTGTGAGGAGCAGATGGAGTGAGACTCAGAGCTAAAATGGCTTGCCTTGCGTTTTGGCTTCATGCTTCAAGAGAGCCTGGTCTCTTTCATTACTCAGTCACAAAAAAGACGCCTTCACCGAAAAGTACACCTTGCCAAGTCAATTTACTAGCAAGACTAGCTTACTGTAGCAGCACTATGATAACTATAAATACATGACTATTAGTCACCACGATCCGACAGCGCACAACAGTAGTGGGGGAGAGCCTGTCGTGCCATCAGGACTCAACTTCTATGCCCTTTTCATGTTCTTTTGAGTCCCTGTGGCAGGGTGATAGAGAGTGGGAGGGAGGAAGGGCGAGAAACATTGCTCATAATGATGGGCTCAGGTAGTTACATTTGTGTTTTTGATGTGAAGGGCCCTTCTTGAGCAGACGGGTCAAAAGCCCTCAGATGTTTCCCTCCCCCTCCGAGTAGTGTAGCTGTCTGACGGGAACAGTGGAACTGCCTTTGATATGGTTGTGTTCCCCCAAACAAGCATGATGAAAGCCTGACCTCTAATCTCTCCCTGCTTGTTGTCCTTTTCTCTGAAGGCAAGGAGAGGAAAGCTCACAGGAGTCTGCCTCATCACTAAACAACATAGATCTTCAGAGAAGTCTCCCTGCTTCTCCCACATGCTAAACTCCATCTACTGTAAATGTCTGGAATACCAGCACAAAGACTAGTGTCTGGACCTGAACCCACCACATCTTTTCATCTTTGGAGTTGCATTTAGAGTGTAAGGTCAACATGCTACAGTAAAGCCTATAGGACTTCAGAGACTCGGGGAGATCCATAAAAGGTCACTGTTTTGTTCAATGAAAATATTCATGTTGAATTACCTTTGCGGCCTATTCGGATGCAGTTTATTCTGCTTTCCTGAAAAAAAGAGAGAATACAGAGATCAGAGGTGGGAACATTGCCAATGCTTTGCATTCTGTAGAATGCAGAAACGATGAACCTAGCATTATATATTATTTTGGCTTAACCATAATGAAAATTGTATTTTGACAATCAAATCACAAAGCAAATTATCTTCAACAGATGAAAATTAGACAAACATTCACTGTTGGATTGTCTTACATCTTTAGGGACCAGCATATTGGATTGAAAGACACTCAAAATAGAGCCCCATGAGTGGAATACTGAGGAGGCATTCAATCAACTAAAATGATAGTCACTTACAATGATATATGACCAGTGAATGTCAATCAATATGAAAGGCAAGATTTGAGGTGAAGTGTTTAAAGAGAGAAAGGAAGATTTGATGAAAGGGAAAGTAACTGAATTGAGAAGATGGCCCTGGACCAATATGCCGCTACAAAAAGGAATTAATTTCCTTCAAATTTCAGCTGATGACATCTTGGTGTTATGAAAAGGACCTTTGTCGAACAACACTAATGAGAATTAAGACCGTAATCCAATTCCGTCTTGCCACCTCAACGAGGAGATGCATTATCAAATTAAGATTTACAGACGCTAATTCAGGCCTTATGGGACAATTATGCAAATCTGCCCATCCAGAAAGGAGCAAGTGCCCTCTCAAACTGCCTTTTTTTATTGAAAATCCATTTCAAGCTGACTTCCTCCTAAACCCACTCTTAAACCTATGGCAATGTTTTTTTCCTAAAAAGTACAGACACGTAGGGAGGCATATTGAAGACACACACACACACACACACACATAAACGATCCACAAACAGACTAAAACATTCACACACTTTCAGCTCTCTTTTTTAGTATCAGTAAACGCTATGAAAATGTAATTGCAGGATGCTTTGGACATTCAAATACAATGGGTTCTTAGAAGACTATCAAGACAGACAGAAACCAGCCCATAAAAATACAGGGGCAATTCCTCACTGCATCAAGGCAATAATTTGCAGGAATCTATGCAGGAATCCAATGCTGATTTAACACTTGTGCTTAATACAGGCAAAACAAAATAAATGCTGTTTTTAAACTCGCGTAAGAACGTTTCAGATTAACTCATTAGATGGTTCTCCAATCGAACGTGGCCCGCATATAAATACTTTGGCTTGTGTGATAGTGACAGGACGATGACTCATCCCTGATTGTAGAGTCACTGTCGCAGGACTTAAACCCGCATCCTTCCACTCAATCAAATTCATGAAAGCGACCATGCCCAGCCTGGCTTTCCAAAAGCAGATCTGTCAGCAAACTCCAAGCAAATAAATTATGAAGACTTTCAAACCATTCTGGGTGATGGGGAATAAGACTGAGCAGACTTCGTTTACTACATTTGACAGAAAAATGTGTAATGCAGAAAGTAGAGGTGATATATTGCAGCTCAAATCATCCATACTGGCACGTCGTCAGTCTGGGTGTAGAAGGCAGAAGAGGGGAGTTAATTGGTGATCTGGAGAAAAAAAAAAGATAGCCCAGATAGGGGACACTGAAACAGATAGCCCACATAGGGGACACTGATGCCCTGCCGCCAACACAAACTGTGCCAGTCATGCCAGAGGGGTTGGCATCCCTGGCAGCCATCGTTACTACAGTACACTCAGGTTAGCCTGTGTGAGTGTGCCTTTAGGAGACGCACTGGGTGTTGTGACTGAAATGCTGCCCATGCTATGGTCTTCAAAGAGCCAGTCAGAATGCACCATCTTTCAAGTGCCTCTTTACATGCATCAATCAAAGCAATTGCACAGAGGCGTAACAGCAAACCTCCAGCTCATTAGCATGAGTAAATGCCAAATATTGTTAGTCTCTTTCACTTTTTAAATGTCCATGCCAATGTTTAGAAGGACCACTCGTAGCCGTAATGTTGATCCTTAACCAAGCTTATTCAGACCAAAATAAAACGTTTGTGATGCTGAGATGTAATTAACCAAACACAAAAACGTAAGGAACATTAAGGAATCCTAATTTAAGGAATTAGGATTATAAAATACATATTTTATTGGTCACATACACATGGTTAAACATAAAGGAAAGCCGCACACTCTAGGAGCTCAGATGCAAAAATGTAATTACCAACATTTCGACAGCCAAGCTGTCTTCATCAGGGTATAAGGTTACACATACACATGGTTAGCAAATGTTATTGCGAGTGTAGCGAAATGCTTAAGCTTCTAGATCTGACAGGTAATATCAACAATTGCACAACAAAAACCTAATACACACAATCTAGTAAAGGAATGGTATAACAATATATAAATATAWAAAATATGGATGAGCAGTGACAGAGCGGCTAAGACGCAATAGCTGGTATAGAATAGATAGTGTAGGATACAGTATACACATGAGATGAGTAATGCGAGATATGCAAACATTCTTAAAGTGCCGTTATTAAAGTGACTAGTGTTCCATTTATTAAAGTGGCCAATGATATCAAGTCTGTAAGTAGGCAGCCGCCTTTCTGTGCTAGTGATGGCTGTTTAACAATCTGGATGGCCTTGAGATAGAATCTGTTTTTCTATCTCTCAGTTCCAGTTTGATGCACCGGTACTGACCTCGCCTTCTGGATGGAGGCGGGGTGAACAGGCAGTGGCTCGGGTGGTTATTGTCCTTGATAATCTTTTTTGCCTTCCTGCGACATCTGGTGTTGTAGGTGTCCTGGAGGGCAGGTAGTTTGCTCCCGGTGATGCGTTGTGCAGACCGCACCACCCCCTGGAGAGCCATGTGGTTTTGGGGCGGTGCAGTTGCCGTACCAGGGAGTGATACAGCCCGACAGGATGCTCTCAATTGTGCACCTGTAAAAGTTAGTAAGGGTTATCGATGACAAGCCACATTTTTTCAGCCTTCTGAGGTTGAAGATGTGCTGTTGCGCCTTCTTCACAACACTGTCTGTGTGGGTGGACCATTTCAGTTTGTCGGTGATACTGCTTTCCAGTTGATGTGGATAGTGGGGTGCTCCCTTTGCTGTTTCCTGAAGTCCACGATCATCTCTTTTGTTTTGCTGACATTGAGTGAGAGATTATTTTCCTGACACCACACTCCGAGAGCCCTCACCTCCTCCCTGTAGGCTGTCTCGTTGTTGTTGGTAATAAAGCCTACCACTGTTGTGTCGTCTGCAAACTTGATGATTGAGTTGGAGTTGTGCATGGCCACACAATCGTGGGTAAACAGGGAGTACAGGAGGGGGCTGAGAATGCACCCTTGTGGGTGTTGAGGATTAGCAGAGTGGAGATGTTGTTTCCTACCTTCACCACCTGGGGGTGGCCCGTCAGGAAGCCCCGGACCCAATTGCACAGGTCGGGGTCGAGACCCAGGGTCTCAAGCTTAATGATGAGTTTGGAGGGTACTATGGTGCTGAATGCTGAGCTGTAGTCAATGAACAACATTCTTACATAGGTATTCCTCTTGTCCAGATGGGATAGGGCAGTGTGCAGTGTTCTGGCGATTGCATCGTCTGTGGACCTATTGGGGCGGTAAGCAAATTGAAGTGGGTCTAGGGTGACATGACAGGTAGGGTGGAGGTGATATGATCCTTGACTAGTCTCTCAAAGCACTTCACGATGACAGAAGTGAGTGCTACGGGGCGATAGTCATTTAGTTCAGTTACCTTAGCTTTCTTGGAAACAGAAACAATGGTGGCCATCTAGAAGCATGTGGGGACAACATATTGGGATAGGGATTGACTGAATATGTCCGTAAACACACCAGCCAGCTGGTCTGTTTATGCTCTGAGGATGCAGCTAGGGATTCCGTCTGGGCTGGCAGTCTTGTGAGGGTTAACACGTTTAAATGTTTTACTCACGTCAGCTACGGTCAAGGAGAGCCCACAGCAGGAAAAGAAGGTGTTACGTTTGTCTGGAAGCAAGACGTCGATGTCCGCGACTGGGCTGGTTTTCTGTTTGTAATCCATGATTGTCTGTAGACCCTGCCACATATGTCTCGTGTTTGAGCAGTTGAATTGCGGCTCCACTATGTCTCTATACTAACACTTTGCTTGTTTGATTGCCTTACAGAGAGAATAACTACACTGTTTGTATTCAGCCATATTCCCAGTCGCCTTGCCATGATTAAATGCGGTGAAACGTGCTTTCAGATTAGCGCGATTGCTGCCATCCATCCACGGTTTCTGTTTAGGGAAGGTTTTAATAGTCACAGTGGGCACAACATCTCCTATACACTTCCTTATAAACTCGCTCACCGAGTCAGCGTATACTTCAATGTTATTCTCTGAGGCTACCCGGAACATATCCCAGTCCACGTGATTGAAGCAATCTTGAAGCGTTTAATACAAATGGTCAAACCAGCGTTGGATAGACCTAAGCACGGGAACTTCCTGTTTTAGTTTCTGCCTATAGGAAGGGAGCAACAATATGGAATCATGGTCAGATTTGCCAAAAGGAGGGCGGGGGAGGGCATTGTATACATTGTGGAAGTTAGAGTAGCAATTGTCGAGCGTGTTACTTGCTCATGTACTGCATTCGATATGCTGMTAGAATTTAGGTAGCCTTGTTCTCAAATTATCTTTGTTAAAATCCCCAGCTACAATAAATGCAGCCTCAGGATATATGGTTTCCAGTTTGCATGAAGTCCAGGGAAGTTCCTTGAGGGCTGTCTGATATACACGGCTGTGACAATAACCGGTTGGCATTTGATTGTGAGGAATTCTAGGTCAAGTGAACAAAAGGACTTGAGTTCCTGTATGTTGTTACGATTACACCATGAGTCATTAATCATGAAACATACACCCCCGCCTTTCTTCTTACCGGAGAGATGTTTATTCCTGTCGGCATGATGCACTGAAATTCCCGTTGGCTGTACAGACTCCGACAGCATATCCCAAGCTAGCCATGTTTCCGTGAAACAGAGTATGTTACAATGTCGGATATCTCTTTGGAAAGCAACTCTTGCCCTGATTTCGTCGTCTTTGTTAAATAGGGAGTGGACATTAACGAGTAATTTACTCGGGTGGTGTGCGTGCCTCCGAAACCTCACTAGAAGACCGCAGACCGAATTACTGCAGTTTCCTAAGGACTAGAAGCGAAGCTGCCATCTCCATCGGCGCCATCTTGCGGAATATAAGCACAATATACTGTATAAGACCTGAGCAAGAATACTGAACTCCACTCGAAAAAGTACCAGATCATCAAAAATGCAGTGAAGTAGGGTGCTCAATGGAAGATTTAAATCCAAAAATATACTCATGCCCGATGACAAACACCATCATTAGAGAGMTTTACCATCATTCAACTGTCAAACATATTTCTAGTGGAGAACATACAAAGGGGACTTCCTCAAGGTTAGGGCTCCAGAGTGGCGCAGTGGTCTAAGACACTACATCTCAATGCTAGAGGCGTCACTACAGACCACGGTTCAATTCCAGGCTGAATCACAATCGGCCATGATTGGGAGTCCCATAGGGCGGCACACAATTGGCCCAGTGTCATCCTGGTTTAGCCGGGGTAGGCCGTCATTTTAAATAAGAATTTGTTCTTAATTCTTGTCAATACGGGGGCGCTGTTTTCACTTTGGAAAAAATCGTGCCCAAATGAAATGGCCTCGTACTCTGTTCTAGATCATACAATATGCATATTATTATTACTATTGGATAGAAAACACTCTCAAGTTTCTAAAACTGTTTGAATTATATCTGTGAGTAAAACAGAACTCATTTGGCAGCAAACCTCCATATAGGAAGTTAAAAATCTGAAAACGAGGCTCTGTTTCAGGGCCTGTGTATTCAACTGGCTTTTATTTATCGATATGTATGCACTTCATACGCCTTCCACTAGATGTCAACAGGCAATGGAAGGTTGAATGGGGTGTCTAGCTTGATCTGAGGCCGAATAAGAGCTTTTGGAGTGACAGGTCCGGTATTTTCTTTGTCTTCGACGGCGCGCGAGGGACCTCGACATTGTCTCCTGAAAAGCGTTCGGTATACACGGCGAATATCTCCGGCTCTGATTTATTTGATACATATTATAATAACATCATAAAGTGGGTTTTTCAACCGAGTTTTATCAGTTTATTCAACGTTAATTGGGACTTTTGGAGTTTTCCGTTCTTTGCGCCAAGAGAGGATGGTATTGTTAGCAACCTTGGCTAGCATTGTGGCGCGAATTCGACAGAAGAAATGGACATTCTAAAACCAAACAACGATTTATTCTGGAAATAGGACTCCTTGTACAACATTCTGATGGAAGCTCAGCAAAAGTAAGACAACATTTATGATGTTATTTTGTATTTCTGTGTAATATGTTGATGTCTATTCTCCGCCGTGTTGGTGAGCACTGTCTCACAATAACCCAAGCTGTATGTTGTGGTAAAGTTATTTTTAAAAATCTAGCACAGCGGTTGCATTAAGAACCAGTGTATCTTTCATTTGCCATTACAACAAGTATTTTTATGTAAAGTTTTATGATGAGTTCTTGGTCAGATTAGGTGAGTGTCCAAAATATCTCCGAGATTCTGGTGAATCGTTGCTACGTATTCACAATGTATAACCAGGATTTGTAGCTATAAATATGCACATTTCGAACAAAACATAAATGTATGTATAACATGATGTATAAGACTGTCATCTTGATGAAGTTGTCCAAAAGTTAGTGATTAATTTATATCTTTTGCTGGTTTTTGCGAAAGCTACCTTTGCGGTGAATAAATGCGTTGTGTGTGGCTATTGTGGTAAGCTAATATAATTTTATATTGTGTTTTCGCTGTAAAACACTTAAAAAATCAGAAAAATTGGCTGGATTCACAAGATGTTTATCTTTCATTTGCTGTACACCATGTATTTTTCATAAATGTTTATGATGAGTATTTAAATATTTCACGTTGCTCTCTGTTATTATTCTGGTTGCTTTGTTCCTATTTTAATGGTGGCTGCAATGTAAAACTATGATTTATACCCTCAAATATGCACATTTTCGAACAAAACATAAGCCCTCCATGTGCTCGCCAGAGGTAGCCTGACTGCCATTAGTACCGAGATGAGATCCAGAGCCTTGTGAGACCATATGCTGACACATGCACATTTGTGGCCTGCTGGAGGTCATTTTGCAGGCTCTCGCAGTGCTCCTCCTGCTCAAAGGCGGAGGTAGCGGTCCTGCTGCTGGGTTGTTGCCTCCTACGGCCTCCTCCACGTCTCCTGATGTACTGGCCTGTCTCCTGGTAGCGCCTCCATGCTCTGGACACTACGCTGACAGACACAGCAAACCTTTCACAGCTCGCATTGATGTGCCATCCTGGATGAGTTGCACTACCTGAGCCACTTGTGTGGGTTGTAGACTCCGTCTCATGCTACCACTAGAGTGAGAGCACCGCCAGCATTCAAAAGTGACCAAAACATCAGCCAGGAAGCATAGGAACGAGAAGTGGTCTGTGTCACCACCTGCAGAATCACTCCTTTATTGGGGTGTCTTGCTAATTGCCTATAATTCCACCTTTTGTCTATTCCATTTGCAACAACAGGCATGTTGAAATTTATTGTCAATCAGTGTTGCTTCCTAAGTGGACAGTTTGATTTCACAGAAGTGTGATTGACTTGGAGTTACATTGTGTTGTTTAAGTGTTCCCTTTATTTTTTTGAGCAATTATATGATATCCCTGTCCCGTTAGGCTAGGCTATTGCTAGTCAGCTTTTTTGATGAGGAGGATCCCGGATCCGGGAGGGTGATGAAGTAGAGTTAATTAAAAACTTGTTATGGCTGCAGGGGGCGTATTGAATAACTGGAAAGAGGTGCCCATTTTAAAACGGCCTCGTACTCAATTCTTGCTCGTACAATATGCATATTATTATTACTATTGGATAGAAAACACTCTCTAGTTTCTAAAACCGTTTGAATTATTTCTCTAAGTGAAACAGAACTCTTTTTACAGACCATTTCCTATCCGGAAGTGAGATTTCCAAAAGCGATGTCTCTCTTCAAGAGCTYGTCTATAAAAGGGCATGTCACTTAGGAYTGTAGAAACACGTCATACACCTTCCCCTGGGTGTCATGCGGAAGTGAGAGCAGAAATGACTTGATTATCTCGTTCTGGGATTGAATACAACCTCTTGGAGTGAGAAGTGTGCCATAMATTTTTTKKGGAAGGCGCGAAGTTGGATCTGGAGTCGCCTCCTGGAAAACCGTCGTTATAGGTGAATATGATCTCTGGCTTCGATTTTATTTGATACATGTCACAATATCATCCTAAAGTATGTTTTTTCAATATAGTTTAATTATATTATTGAAATTTATTCTGGACTTTAGACGTGATGCGTCGCAAGAATTAGTTCAAGAAGGAGAGGTTAGCACCGCACGGCCAGTGTGCTTGCTAATTCAAGAGGGAAATAGTTCGTTCTGGATCCAAATAAAGACGGTTCTGAACAAAGGACCCCTTGGAAAACATTCTGATGGAAGATCAACAAAGATAAGGACCCAATTTGGGATACTATTTCATATATCTGTCGAACTGTGCTATCGCTACCGTTTGACTAGAATCAATGCTGCTGTGTGTTAGCTATTGTAGTAAGCTAATATAACGATATATTGTGTTTTCACTCTAAAACACTTCAAAAATCGGAAATATTGGCTGTATTCACAAGATCTTTGTCTTTCATCAGCTATCCACCATATATTTTTCTGAAATGTTTTATGATGAGTAATTAGGTAGTTGACGTGTCTGTATTTTCTCTGGCTACTCCCGTGCGATTTCTGACTGTAGCTATGATGGTGGCTATGATGGTAGCAGTAATGTAAAACTGATTTATAGCTAAAATATGCACATTTTTCGAACAAAACATAGATTTATTGTGTAACATGTTATAGGACTGTCATCTGAGGGAGTTTTTTCTAGGTTATTTAGGTTGGTTCTAGGTTAGTTAGGTTAGCTTTGTGCATGCTACTTGCATGCTACCGTTGCTGTGAAAAATGTCTGTCTGTCTTTTGTATTTGGTGGTGAGCTAACATAAATATATGTGGTGTTTTCGCTGTAAGACATTTTAAAAATCGGAAATATTGGCTGTATTCACAAGATCTTTGTCTTTCATTTGCTATCCACCATATATTTTTCTGAAATGTTTTATGATATGTAATTAGGTAGTTGACGTTGGTGTCTGTATTTTCTCTGGCTACTCCCGTGCGATTTCTGACTGTAGCTATGATGGTAGCAGTAATGTAAAACTGATTTATAGCTAAAATATGCATTTTTTTTTAACAAAACATAGATTTATTGTGTAACATGTTATAGGACTGTCATCTGAGGTAGTTTTTTCTAGGTTATTTAGGTTGGTTTTAGTTAGGTTGGCTTGTGCATGCTACTTCATCCTACTTGTGCTGTGAAAAATGTCTGTCCTCTTTTTTATTTGGTGGTGAACTAACATAAATATATGTGGTGTTTTCTCTGTAAAACATTTAAAAAATCGGACATGTTGGCTGGATTGACAAGATGTTTATCTTTCAAATGCTGTATTGGACTTGTTAATGTGTGAAAGTTAAATATTTAAAAAAAATAGATTTTGAATTTCGCGCCCTGCACTTGAGCTGGATGTTGTCATAGGTGTACCGGCGTCGGGCTTGCAGCCATAACAGGTTTTAACTGACTTACCAAGTTAAATAAAAAAAGTTTTTAGAAGTTAGTGACATTGTAGACCTGGGCCAAGGAATGAAGCAGGCCAAAAACCACTCAGGTAATAAACTTGGCCTGACATACAAGTCCAGAACATTCTAACAGCTCTCCCTGCTAATTTGAAACTATCTCAGATCACCAGAGTTTTTCTGTAGTCAAGTGATAACCTTCAAATAAATTTCAACCAAATCACAATGAGGTTACTGTTCCTTATAGAAAGACCATACATTATCAAACAAATCAGGTACACCATGACATTGCTGTTAGAATAGCAAGCTGGGGAATCTTAATAGTCATAAAATGAACCCAGCTATCCAGCCTACAGTGCCTTCGGAAATAATTCAGACCCCTTTACTTTTCCCACATTTTGTTAGGTTTACAGCCTTATTCTAAAATATATTCAATAGTTTTTTTCCCTCTTCAATCTACACACAATACCCCATAATGACAACTCAAAAACAAGTTTTTAGACATTTTTGCAAAAAAAAAWAAAAMATTTAAACAGAATATTACATTTACATAAGTATTCAGACCCTTTACTCAGCACTTTGTTGAAGCACCTTTGGCAGCAATTACAGCCATAGAGTCTTTTTGGGTATGACGCTACAAGCTTAGCCCACCTGTATTTGGGGAGTATCTCCCATTCTTCGCTGTAGCTCTGTTAGGTTGGATGGGGAGCGTTGCTGCAAGGCTATTTTCAGGTCTCTCCAGAGATGTTAGATTGGGTTCAAGTCCGGGCTCTGTCTGGGCCACTCAAGGACATTCAAAGAGTTGTCCCGAAGCCACTCCTGCGTTGTGTTGGCTGTGTGCTTAGGGTCGTTGTCTTGTTGGAAGGTAAACCTTCGCCCCAGTCTGAAGTCCTGAGCGCTCTGAAGCAGGTTTTCATCAAGGATCTCTCTGTACTTTGCTCCGTTTATCTTTGCCTCGATGCTAACTCGTCTCCCAGTCGCTGCTGCTGAAAAACTCCCCCACAGCATGATGCTGTCACCACCATGATTCACATTAGGTGCCTTTTGGCAAACTCCAAGCGTGCTGTCATGTATGTAAACGGCTACAACGAATACAGATGAAAACTCCCTCTGTAGCTAGTATGGTCAACAGCTTATCATGCGAAACTCTACCTCAGGCAAGCAGTAGCTGGAGACTTCCTTAGATATCGTGCACCAGCTGTTGTTTACAAAAATACATAGACCGCCGCCTTTGTTTTACCAGACACCACTGTTCTATCCTGCCGGTACATCGTATAACCAGCCAGCTGTATGTTGATATTGTCGTCGTTCAGCCATGACTCTGTGAAGCATAAGATGTWACAGTTTTTAATGTCCCGTTGGAAGTTTATTCTTCCCAATAACTCGTCCGTTTTATTGTCCAAAGATTGCATGTTTGCTAGCAGAATTGAGGGAAGTGGAGGTTTATTCCATTTCCAACGTTGCTACTAATCCATGCGATCAATAACCGGTGCGGTCCCAAAAGATAACATCCACGACCTAGAGCGGTAACATAGATGATCGAGTTAACCTCTTGACGCTAGGGGTCAGATTTTTTTTAAATAACGTTCCCAAGGTAAACGGACTATTTCTCAGGTCCAGATCGTAGAATATGCATATAATTTACAGATTAGGATAGAAAACACTCCACAGTTTCCAAAACTGTCAAAATATTGTCTGTGAGTATAACAAAACCGATTCTGCAGGCGAAAACCTGAGAAAATCTAAGCCGGAAGTGATATATTTTTTTAAAGATCTGTGTTTCGTGGCCCGTCTTTCTTCCATTTAAAGGGGTATCAACCAGATTCCTTTTCCATTGGCTTCCTCAGGCTGTGACCAGGCTTTAGACATAGTTTCAGGCTTTTATTTTGAAAAATGAGCGACATTTTTCAAAAGTAGTCAGGTGTCCTCGGATTAGTTCCTGCGAGTGAGAGGGTAGCTCTCCATTTTCTATTTCTCTCTTATTGAGTAGGTTACGGTCCGGTTGAAATATTATCGATTATGTTTGTTAAAAACAACCTGAGGGTTGAATATAAAAAACATTCGACATGTTTCTACGACCATTACGGATACTTTTTGGAATTTTCGTCGAACAGAACGAGGCTGTAGTTTTCTGAACATAACACGCAACCCAAATAGCGTTTTTTTTGTTATAAAAGTAATATTTATCGAACAAAAAGAACATTTGTTGTGTAACTGGGAGTCTCGTGAGTGCAAACATCAGAAGATTATCAAAGGTAAGCGATTAATTTTATTGCTTTTCTGACTTTCGTGACCAAGCTAACCAAGCTAATATAAGGCTAACTGTTCTAGCATTGATTGATACACTCACAAAAGCTTAGATTGCTTTCGTTGCAAAGCATATTTTCAAAATCTGACACGGTAGGTGGATTAACAACAAGCTAAGCTGTGTTGTGGTATATTTCACTTGTGATTGCATGATTCTAAATATTTTTAGTAATATTTTGCGCCCTGCAATTCAACGGTTGTTTAGGAAAATGATCCCGTAAAATGGATCCGTAGCGCAGAGAAGTTAAACACTACAAACTAAGGACACTGAATATAAACAAGTCTTCTGCAGCATTGCACACTATCAAACTGCCGCGCCAACCGAGAGCTTCCCACAGAGAGCCAGAAGAGCTATCTTTATTTCCTCCTTTCTGACAGCTGATGTGCTCTTAAAGTGGCAGCGCATGGTGAAGGCTCAGTGCAGGATTTCGCCACAACAGTGTGTCACAGGCTTTGTTTCCATTAGTCTTTTGAGCCGAGATGGATTCAAGCCGAAACTGGCTGGGGTTGGAGGGGGCAGCTCAATTTGCATTACCATGCTGGCAAGATGGAGCCGACAAACATGGTAGCCTCACCACGAACTCCTACAAAACTGCAGGTTTCTACTTTTTCTAGTGTTTTTCTCAAATTGTCTTAGTACTCACCGTCCACACGACCTTCCCAAATTCCCAGAGACTGCGGAACAAAGGTCCAGCCTCTTCATTGAGGTGCCGTGTAGCCTGGGGGTCCTACCGGAGAGAAGGAAATGAAGACACGGACGTAGAGGCAGACGTGGAGAGGTCTTAGTGAGATTGAGAAGCCGGGCGACCTGTCCTCCAATACTAAGCAACCTACTCGCCAATGTTCAATCACTAGTGAATAAACTTGACGAACTCAGAGTAAGAATCTCCTTCCAGAGGGACATCAGATTTTGCAACATAATCTGTTTTTCAGAGACCTGGCTTTCCTCCAACATCCAAACCCATTATATACAACCAGTGGTGTTCACAGTTCATCGAGCAGATAGAACAAAGATGGTGGCATTTGCTTTATGACCAATAACAAGTGATGTGATGGGGGAAAATTACACGAATTATCGCCACACCTGTGTACATTCCGCACCAAGCCAATCAAAAAATGCTCTCAAATATCTTAATTTGACCTTGAAAAAACTGGAGACCGCGTACCCGGAGGCAGCGATCAGGGGGACTTTTACACAATTTATTTAAGTCCATGCTGCCCAATTACTATCAACACATTGGCTGTCCAACTCGCCAAAATTTTACCCTCGACCACTGCTACACAATTATTCAACAAGGGTATAACGTCCTCTCCTGTCCTCATTTCAGCAAATCTGAACATGACTCCATTTTGCTCCTCCCCACCTACAAACAAACCTGTGGTCAGGTCTCTACAACGCTGGTCTGACCAATCAGAATCCATGCTCCAAGACTGTTTTGATGACGTGGACTGGAATATGTTCTGGGGCGCCTCTGGGGATAAGAACAATGAATATGGCGACTTAGTCACCGGATTCATTAAAAAATGCAGATGATGTGATACCAATGTTGTATTTCAAAACGTACCTGAATCGACAACCGTGGACTGATGGCAGCCTTGTCGTGAAACTGAAGGAGAGAGATGGTGCTTAAAAACACGGCAAGGAGACCGGGGTAAATTGTAGGGTTAAAAAGTACAAATACGTGGTGGTGTCCGCTTGAGGACAATGAGGGCTACATACTTACGGTCTCCACGGAGGATGTATGTCATTCATTCAAGCATCTTAACCCTCGCAAGGCTGCTGGCCCAGACGGTATCACTAGCCGTGCCCTCAGAGCATGTGCAGACCAGCTGGGTGTTGTGTTTTCTGACATTTTCAATCTCTCTCTAGCTTGAGTCTCTAGAGAGACCTAGCTTAGTTATCTCTAGCTTAGTTACCCCCCACCTGCTTCAATATGTCCACTATCATCCCCATTTCCAAGAAAGGGAAAAGTAGTTGAACTGAATGACTACCAACCTGTAGCACTCACTTCGGTCACCATGAAGTGCTAGTCATGAAGGCTAGTCAAAGTCCACATCACCTCCTCCCTCCCCGACACACTCAAACCTCTCCAATTCACCTACAACCCTGACAGATCCACGGAAGATGCAATCACCATTGCACTGCACAATACCCTCACCTACCTGGACAAAGGGAATGCATATGTAAGGATTGTGTTCATCAACTACAGTTCGGCCTTCAATACCATAGTGCCCTTTAATAACCTCTCTTGGGTACGTGAGACGTTAGTATCCCACCTCTTCAACAGCCAGTGAAACTGCTGGGCGCCAAATTCAAATACAGAAATACTCATTACAAAAATTCAGAAAACAAAACATATTTTACATAGGTTTAAAGATTAACTTCTTGTGAATCCAACCACGGTGTCAGATTTTTAAAATGCTTTACGGCGAAAGCATACCTTACGATTATTTGAGAACATAGCCCAGTAGACAAATCATTACGAACAGTAACCAGCCAAGTAGAACAGCTACACAAGTCAGAAATAGAGATAAAATGAATCGCTTACTTTTGATGATCTTCATATGGTTGCACTCAGCAGACATTCATTTACTCAATAAATGTTCCTTTTGTTCGATAAAGTCTCTTTATATCCAAAAACCTCCGTTTTGTTCGCGAGTTTTCTTCAGTAATCCACAGGCTCAAATGCAGTCAAAACAGGCAGACAAAAAAAATCAAAATTGTTCATAGAAACATGTCAAGCGATGTTTATATTCAAACCTCAGGTTGTTTTTAGCCTAAATAATCGATAATATTTCAACCGGACAATAACATCGTCAATATAAAATGTAAACAAGAAAGGCACTCTCTCGGTTGCGCGCATGAAAAAGCTCCGTGACACTTTAGGGTCCACTCATTCAGACAGCTCTTACTTCCTAATTTTTCAGAATACAAAGCCTGAAACAATTTCTAAAGACTTGACATCTAGTCTAAGGCATAGAAACTGCAATTTGAGTCCTAAGTCAATGGATACTGTAATGGCATTGAATAGAGAAATACAAAACCTGAATGGATTTTTCTCAGGTTTTCGCCTGCCAAATCAGTTCTGTTATACTCACAGACTCTATTTTAACAGTTTTGGAAAATGTAGAGTGTGTTCTATCCAAATCTACCAGTTATATGCATATCATATATTCTGGGCCCGAGAAGCAGGCAGTTTAATTTGGGCAAACATTTCATCCAAAGTTCCGAATGCTGCCCCCTACCCTAGAGAAGTTAATTTCATCACAAAGCTCATGACCCTGGGACTGAACTACACCCTGTGCAGCTGGGTCCTGGTCTTCCTTACGGGCTGCCCCGCAGAGGGGGAAGGTAGCCAACATTACCTCTACACTGATCCTCAACACGGGAGTCGCACAGGGGTGTGTCTTCAATTCCTTCCTGTACTCCCTGTATACCCACAGCTGTGTGGCCTCACACAGTTCCAACTCCATCATCAAGTTCGCTGACTACACAACAGTAGTAGGCCTGATTACCAACAAAGACGAAACGGCCTACAGAGAGGAGGTAGGCACTCTGACGGCGTGGTGCTAGGTAAACAACCTCTCCCTCAACTTCAGCAAAACAAAGGAGCTGATTGTGGACTTTAGGAGGAATCAGGTTGGACACACCCCCATCCTTATCAACGGGGCCGCCTTGAAGACGGTCAATAACGTCAAGTTCCTCGGCGTTCACATCTCCGATGAGCTGAAATGGTCAGGAGGCTGACGAAATTCGGTGTTCTCCCAGTGTTCTACAGGAGCACCACTGAGAGCATACTGTCGGGCATACTGTCTGTGATGCATACTGTCGGGCTGCACCACAGAACTCTACCGTCGCTGACCGTAAAGGCTCTACAGAGGGTGGTACGCTCAGCTGAATGCACCATTGGGTGCTCACTGACTGCCCTCCAGGAAACCTACAACAACAGGTGTCACAGGAAGACCAAGGAGATAGATGATCAAGGACCTCAGAAATCCAAGCCACGGAGTATCCCTCCCCGCCTTGCTGCTCCCCCTATGGGTATTCTATCCCCCATCCCAATGAACATTTACCCCCATGCTCCCCCCATGGACATTTATCATTGTTACAGCTTTAAATATGTACATATAGTATTAACCTTCTTTATTATTGTTGCCCCCCGCTGTTTTAGTACCATTGGTTAGTTGAGAGGTTCTTGGATGAACCTTTAATGATTCAATGTAGCAAAGCTTCCTGGTGCGTGCAGAGTACTCGTGATGAAATGGACCAGAGGCTTTCCCACCCAGACCCGATATGCATAAATACATTTAAAAATATAGACAAGTTCCAAACGGACCCGTGGACAACAAGACCCGTTCCGTACAGACCAGGCCGGTTCCTGAACCGGTCCAATCCGAGTAAGGAAAGCAGCCGAAAAGTCATTTTATAAGCTACTTTATTAACCAGAGCTGATAACGTGCAAGAGGAGAGGTGCAGCTCTAGCAGGCGGTGGAGGGGCCGTACTGTGAGTGAGTGACATGGGGAGCGGGAGGCAGGAAGGATAGAGGGGGAGACAAGAAGCAGCAACCAACCAAACAGACTCGTGCTATAGTAGACTAATAGCTGCCATAGCTAGGTTATTTATCATCAAATATGATTATGTAGTACCTGTCTTGATTGCATCAAACCAAGAGAAGCTAGTTAAGCTAGCTAACATTAGCTAGATAGGCTAATTGAGGCTGCAGTCCATGTGCTTTCTCATCTTACAGTTACAAATAACAACAACTCCATTCAGAAAATTAAGTAGCAGCCTACYTGTTGGCACTTGGTCATTGTAGCCTATCCTTCTTCAACTTTTAATTCCGTCATTTTAATTCCATATTCCATTGATTAGATATATACTAACTTTTGCCACACACGGAGGCTATATAACTGTAGCTTATTGCCGCTTCGCTGACTTATTATTGGCCAACCATTTTTTAATTTAATTTAATCTTGATTTAACTAGGCAAGTCAGTTAAGAACAAATTCTTATTTACAATGACGGCCTACACCGGACAAACCCGGATGACGCTGGGCCAATTGTGTGCCACCCTATTGGACTCCCAATCACGGCCGGTTGTGATAAAGCCTGTATAACAACAACATGAAAAGCAAGAGCAGCAGCATAAATTCACTTTTCGTGAAAAGCAAGAGCAGCAGCATACATTTTAAACTTTCTCTCTCTCTACTCCAGCAGTCGCGTTCAGATCTGTATGGGCCCTTCTGGAAAAGTCAGTTAAAATTACACATACCGAGAACCGTGACGATCATATAAGATCCGACCTAGACTGTGACATTATTTAGAATTCTTTATCCGGACCCGCGTGGGTCCCAGATCGAGTCTCCAGTATTCGGGTACAGGTGGATCCATGAAGACCTCTAGTACAGAGCACTTTGAATTAATTTCGCTGTTGGATTTGTTATGCTGCTAGACTCTGAAGAAGACAAAAAATATGTGGCTTTCGGCGATGGTTTTATGGGATTGCTAGCAACTTGTAAACAAAGACCCATTCCTACATGAGTACTATTTTAGCAATGTTGAATACGGTCCTCTGAAGCTCAGTTGGTAGAACATGGCACCACTTAACTCACGTAAGGCTGTCAAACATGTCCAATCACCATCCAGTTGTCCATCTTTCATAAGCCAATCATGTATAGCTTTTCCTTTGGAAGGACACAGATAATAGCGTCTCACCCCTCCATCTTTGAATTACTGATGACGTGAAAGAAAAAAAGCAAGCTGGTTGTCTGGAGCTAGTGCAACCAACAGCAATCCTGATAGAAAAAGCGGGGGAGAATTTAACTTTTCAAATAACAAAGTAAGATCTGAGAGTAATAGCTAATCAATCATACTGTAAATCATTATATTGTTGCATGCTAATAGTTGCCAATGTAACTAAAGGAAAGCCAATGTCATTGACACTTTACTAGCAAGCTAAATAGATAGCTAGCTAGCTACCACCAGAACTCCTGGCTAACATGTTAGCTAGCTACCTAGGTACCAATCGAATTGACATCTGCATTTGGATTTCATGACAAGGTAAAACATTAAGCCAGTTAAGGTTGCTTTTTCACTTCTGTGAAGTTGCTATAGCTAGCTAATGAGTTCACAATTTAGACAGTAGCACCTATATTAGCTAGCTAGTGTTTATGACAGTTGAAGCTAGTTTTTTGGTGGTTACACCTTGCCTTAACATGTAGTTGTGGTCATCCGATAAGATGACCGTATCACTATCTGATCGAGATTTGTTACATCTACACATAGTAATAAAATGTGTCTCTCATCTGCCCACAGTGATTCCATGTTCCCTCCATGTATGCAAATTAATCCAACCTGCCTTGGACCTCCTGTTATGACAWAAACTGTATAAATTGACAGAAAACAGCACACTTTTATAGTCAGTAGTTTTATACTCTCATCATTACAGCCTACTTTTGTTATCTAAAGATTTAAGACTGGGCGTAATAGGTAAAAACAGAAACAAGTTCAGTTACAGAGTAGGCTATAAAGTGCATCTCCAAATGGCGCAACACATTATCCAAACAGGTCTGGACAGGGTTGCTCTTTATGCATGGGTGTTTACATACAGTATGTTGTCTTTATATTATTGTAATCTTGTATTGTAAATAACCTTTAGTATAGGCCTAAACAGTACCAAATGAAATAAAAGCGACATGCTGGGAGAACAACCGTGGTTTAGTTTCCTCCAAATAATTGATCAGTGATACTAGAATTCGCTAACGGAACCTCTACATGATAACCTACAGCAAGATAGATGGTCAAATTAAGAAAATGCATGGTGGAAAGCAGCAATCAATTAAAAAGCAAATGGCTTTATAAAGAAATAAAATGTCAATCTAAAGCCTAGATTATATTCGACAGTGGCCTCGCTCATGCTTACAGAAAGCTATTTGCCTTTACACATCAGTTTGGACATTTTCTGCACTTTATTGATGACTGGGAAATGCTCAAATATTCACAAAATATAATATGATATAATATAATAAAATAGAAAAGGATTGCATTATAATATCAATGCATCATTTTCATACCTGATTTAGCAACTAAAATAGACTGTTCACCACCAAATTCGTTTACACTTCAAGGATATCCGTACAAGACGTGTATTCGACTACCTCTGGAGGTGGTCAGGGAGATCTAATCACAATGCATCTGAAGCTTGTCTACTGCTGTTGACAAATTTGGACACAATAAGAATGTGGACAAGATCAAGACAATGGGGCTACTGACAGCTGTCAGATTTACTCAGAAGCAAAATATGCATTCATTTTGACATGACAAATTAAATATCAAGCTAGCTAAAACTGTAGTTGAAAGCTATCGATACAGTTGTATAAGCTAACTACTGTGACCATTATTTGCTTTGATATCAAGGGGATGAACTTGTATTTTGTTAGAAACATGTCTAGCCATAGCTACCGATAATGTATTTGTTTATAAATTAAAATCAGTCCATGATATAGCCTAAATTTACAAATTTGCCATTATGCTTGACTAGCCTAATTGCTTGAATACTGAGTAATTTTCCAATAACACCATGTATTCTTGTAGGCTGACAGTATTAGCCTAGTTTACATTAGGTTTGTTATGTACTGCTTATTGTTTTTCACTTTGCCGAGGATGGAAGAGATCAGTATGTCAGGTGAGACTCAAATACCTCTCACAGGTGTGTTGTAAGGCACACTGTAAAACCGGATAAGTTCTGTCTACGCTAACATTATGGATAACAAATTACTTWAAAAAAATAAGTTAAGAAACTTAAATAGCTGAAGAGAGCTGTACTTCCTTCATATGAGTAATACAAATGCATTTTTTTTGTAAGGAATACTTCAATTTAACCCCCCAACTATGCAACACCTCAAATAATTTCTAAGTGTGCCTTGCCTTTTCGACTGAATTGTAGAGTTACCACTCATGACTGTATTTGTTAGTGACAGAGACATAGTTGTTGAATTCATTCATTTGTAGTCCTGTGGCCTTCACCAAGTGAGTTCTTAGGTGAATATTATATAATTTAATCATTACATATATCATAAGGCCTTATATAGTGGCCTGAAACTCAGTTTACAGGAGTCAGGCCTGCAAGTAGGGTTGCAAAATTTAAAAAACTTTCCCCCCCAAAAATCCAGTAATTTTCCAACCATGATTTCTGGAGAACCTGGGAGAATAACCAGAATTTTGCAACCCTAACTGTAAATCACATGCTGGCTTGCAAAGTGATGTGTAATTCCTATTGGAATYTAGACAGCATTACACCATGCCCAAACCATTGCGTGCAAATTGATTTTGTCCTCCCACACCAAACGTGATGACGACATGTACAGTTGAAGTCGGAAGTTTACATACACCTTAGCCAAATACATTTAAACTCAGTTTTTCACAATTCCTGACATTTAATCTTAGTAAAAATTCCCTGTCTTAGGTCAGTTAGGATCACCAATTTATTTTACGAATGTGAAATGTCAGAATAATAGTTGAGAGAATTATTTATTTCAAGTTTTATTTATTTTATCACATTCCCAGTGGGTCAGAAGTTTACATACACTCAATTAGTATTTGGTAGCAATGCCTTTAAATTGGTTAACCTCTTTGATATAGGGGGCAGCATTTTCACTTTTGGAAGAATTGCGTGCCCATAGTGAACTGCCTCCTACTCTGTCCCAGATGCTAATATATGCATATTATTATTATTATTGGATAGAAAACACTCTGAAGTTTCTAAAACTGTTTGAATGATGTGAGTTTAACATAACTCATATGGCAGGCAAACTTCCAAACAGGAAGTGAAAGTCATCGCCTATTCAAATCCCTGAAATGTATGGATCTGTTTGCACTTCCTACGCCTTCCACTAGATGTCAACAGTCAGTAGAACGTGGAATGAAGCCTCTAGTGTGATGTGGGACCGGATGGGAGGGGAATGAGTCAGTGGTCTGGCAGTATGCTAGTTTCTAGTCACACGCGCTGGTCATACTTATACAGAAGAAATGCTCCGGTTGGAACGTTATTGGATATATATGATAACAACATCCTGAAGATTGATTCTCTACTAAGTTTGACCAGTTTATTCGACTTGTAATATAACTTTTTGAAGTTTTCGTCCGAGTTCGCCTGGACCGGCGCCATCGTTTGGACATGTGAACTACACATGCTAGCAAAAGTTGCTAATTCGACATAAGTAATGGACATTATCGAACAAAAAAAACGATTTATTGTGGAACTAGGATTCCTGGCACTGCATTCTGATGAAAGATCATCAAAGGTAAGGGAATATTTATGATGTAATTTCGTATTTCAGTTGACTCCAACATGGCGGAGAAATGTTGTTTCTATTTGAGCGCCGTCTCAGATTATTGCATGGTATGCTTTTTCCTAAAGTTTTTWAAAAATCTGACACAGCGGTTGCATTAAGAACTAGTGTATCTTTAATTATATGTAAAACATGTATCTTTCATCAAAGTTTATGATGAGTATTTCTGTTATTTGACGKGGCTCTCTGTAATTACTCCGGATATTTTGGAGGCATTTCTGAACATGGCGCCAATGTAAACCGAGATTTGTGGATATAAATATGCACATTATTGAACAAAACATAAATGTATTGTGTAACATGATGTCATATGAGTGTCATCTGATGAAGATGTTCAAAGGTTAGTGATTACTTTTATCTCTATTTCTGGTTTTTGTTACTACTATCTTTTGCTGGGAAAATGGCTGTGTTTTTCTGTGGCTATGTACTGTGCTAACATACTTGTTTGGTGTGCTTTCCCCGTAAATCCTTTTTGAAGTCAGACATGTTGGCTGGATTCACAACATGTGTAGCTTTAATTTGGTGTCTTTCGTGTGTGATTTCATGAAAGATTGATTTTTATAGTAATACATTGGAATTTGGCGCGCTACATTTTTTCTGGATTTTGACCGTCCCACCTATCCTAGAGAAGTTAAACTGAAACAACCATTTCAGTAATGGGTGCAAAAACTCAATGATTGGATTAGTTTAGAAAACAATTATTTATCTTTGTGTAGCATAACATGTAATCAAACAATCACTCAATGTACATGGAAAAACAGAGACATTAAAAACAATTCCCAAAAMATCTACCTGTAGATGTGCATGATGGGGAGGGAAAGTAAACTTGTTATCATAACTGTTCAGAGTAGACTGCGTGAATCAGGCCTTCATAGTCAAATTGCTGCAAAGAAACCACTACTAAAGAACACCAATAAGAAGAAGAGACTCGCTTGGGCCAAGAAACACGAGCAATGGACATTAGACCGGTGGAAATCTGTCCTTTGACCTGGAGTCCAAATTTGAGATTTTTGGTTCCAACCGCTGTGTCTTTGTGATGCAGAGGAGGTGAACGGATGATCTCCGTGTGGTTCCCACGTGAAGGATGGAGGAGGAGGTGTGATGGTGTGGGCGTGCGTTGCTGGTGACACTGAATTCAGGCACACTTAACTAGCATGGCTACCACAGCATTCTGCAGCGATACGCCATCCCATCTGGTTTGGGTTTTATGGGACTATCATTTGTTTTTCAACAGGACAATGACCCAACACACCTCCAGGCTGTGTAAGGGCTATTTGACCAAGACGGAGAGTGATGGAATGCTGCATCAGATGACCTGGCATCCACAATCACACAACCTCAACCCAATTGATATGGTTTGGGATGAGTTGGACCGCAGAGTGAAGGAAAAGCAGCAAACACGTGCTCAACATATGTGGGAACCCCTTCAAGACTGTTGGAAATGCATTCCAGGTGAAGCTGGTTGAAAGAATGCTAAGAGTGTGAAAAGCTGTCATCAAGGCAAAGGGTGGCTATTTTGAAGACCAAATGATGGAGTTCCCACATATGCTGAGCACTTGTTGGCTGCTTTTCCTTCACACTGCGGTACAACTCATCCCAAACCATATCAATTGGGTTGAGGTTGTGTGATTGTGGTATCCTGGAAGGACATTGACCTCATCCCGTCAGTAGAGGATGCCTGGTTATTCTTTAAAAGTGCCTTCCTCACCATCTTAAATAAGCATGCCCCATTCAAAAAAAATTAGAACCAGGAACAGAAATAGCCCTTGGTTCTCTCCAGACCTGACTGCCCTTGACCAGCAAAAAAACATCCTGTGGCGTTCTGCATTAGCATCGAATAGCCCCCGCGATATGCAACTTTTTAGGGAAGTTAGGATCCAATATACACAGGCAGTTAGGAAAGCTAAGGCTAGCTTTTTCAAGCAGAAATTTGCATCCTGTAGAACAAACTCAAAAAAGTTCTGGGACACTGTAAAGTCCATGGAGAATAAGAGCACCTCCTCCCAGCTGCCCACTGAACTGAGGCTAGGAAACACTTTCACCACCGATGAAACCACGATAATTGAGAATTTCAATAAGCATTTTTCTATGGCTGGCCATGCTTTCCACCTGGCTACCCCTACCCCGGTCAACAGCCCTGCACCCCCCACAGCAACTCGCCCAAGCCTCCCCATTTCTCCTTCACCCAAATCCAGATCTGTCTCTTATACACATCTAGATGTGTATAAGATAGAGCCAGGAACAGAAATAGCCCTTGGTTCTCTCCAGACCTGACTGCCCTTGACCAGCAAAAAAACATCCTGTGGCGTTCTGCATTAGCATCGAATAGCCCCCGCGATATGCAACTTTTTAGGGAAGTTAGGATCCAATATACACAGGCAGTTAGGAAAGCTAAGGCTAGCTTTTTCAAGCAGAAATTTCCACAAACTCCAAAAAGTTCTGGAGCACTGTAAAGTCCATGGAGAATAAGAGCACCTCCTCCCACCTCCCAGCTGCCCACTGCACTGAGGCTAGGAAACACTTTCACCACCGATGAAACCACGATAATTGAGAATTTCAATAAGCATTTTTCTATGGCTGGCCATGCTTTCCACCTGGCTACCCCTACCCCGGTCAACAGCCCTGCACCCCCACAGCAACTCGCCCAAGCCTCCCCATTTCTCCTTCACCCAAATCCAGATAGCTGATGTTCTGAAAGAGCTGCAAAATCTGGACCCCTACAAATCAGCCGGGCTAGACAATCTGGACCCTCTCTTTCTAAAATTATTAATTAATTCACATATGGTGTCCAGGGCACAGCTGGGGGCAGAAGATGGTCTATAGCACTGAGAGCGCCTGGGGAATGGGAGTGGAGCTAGGCACTGCAGGGCCTGGATTAACCTCTACATCACCAGAGCAACTAAGGAGGAGTAGGATAAGGGTACGGCTAAAGGCTATAAGACCTGGTCGTCTAGTACATTCGGAACAGAGAGTAAAAGGAGCAGGTTTCTGGGCGCGGTAGAATAGATTCAAGGCATAATGTACAGACAACGGTATGGTAGGATGTGAATACAGGGAGTATTGAGTGTTGCTCAATACAGGCATTGAGTGACGATGAGAGAGGTTTTGTCTCTAGAGACACCATTTCAACCAGGTGAGGTCACCGCATGTTTGGGAGGTGGAAGAAAGGGGTTAGCTAAGGTATATTGAGCAGGGCTGGAGGGTCTACAGTGAAATAAGACAATAATCACTAACTAAAACAGCAATGGACAAGGCAGATTGACATTAGGGAGAGGCAGGCGTAGCCGAGTGATCATAGAGGTCCAGTGAGTAGCTAGGCGGGCTGGATACACGGCGATTCAAACAGATAGTGGCCTTGGGCAAGCAGAAGGGCCTTAGAGGGACTTCGTGACGGAAGAAGTCTGTTGTAGCCCCCTCGTGCGGTTACGTTGGCAGACCAGTCGTGATGGATCAGCAGGGCTCCGTGTAGTAAAAGGATCCAGGCCAATTGGCAAAATAGGTATAGTAGTCCAAGAAATTGGCTGATGGACCTCTTCAGCTAACAGTCCGATATGCTCTAGACAGCTAGCAGGTTGCGGCTAGCAGCCTGCGGCTAGCAGGCTAACAGATGGGAATTCAGGGGAAGTCGCGATGGAGGAGCCTGTAGAAAAAACCCCTTGGGCGGATTACGGCGGTAGTCCAGTCGTGATGATTCGGCGGGGCCTCCGTATCGGCAGTAAAAGGCGTCCAGGCCAATTGGCAAAATAGGTATTGTAGCCGAAGGAGTGGCTGATGGACCTCTTCAGCTAGCCGGGAGATGGGTCTAGCGTAGGCTAGCTCCAGGCTAATTGGTGCTAGCTTCGGGACAGAGACTTTAGACAGGAGTAGCCACTCGGATAGCAGCTAGCTAGCTGCGATGATCCAGGTGAAAAGGTTCAGAGCTTGCGGTAGGAATCCGGAGATATGGAGAAGAAGTCCGATATGCTCTGGGTTGAATCACACTGTGCAGACTGGCAGGAGTTGTCTGGGCTAAAGGTTAGCTGATGACCGCGAGCAGTGGCTAGCTGACTACTAGCTAGTAGCTAGTTAGCTGGCTAGCTTCTGTTGGGGGTTCCAGTTCTCAAGTAAATAAAATAGTAGATCCATACTACATTGGGTGAGGCGGGTTGCAGGAGAGTATGTTGAAGTTGAGGTTAAGAAAAATATAAAACAATATATGCGAAGAAAAAATATATACAAATATATATACACGGGACATGGCAAGACGAAGACAAAGACGCATGACTGCTACGCCATTTTGAATTTATGGGTTCAGGTGCTTGAGTTACGCCGAATGTGAAAGCACAGGAAAACGAACAGGTACAGTAGGCTACAATACTGTAATGTAGGCCAAATAATGCTAAAAACAAACTTTAAAAAATCTACTGCTGGTCTTTACTGTATGCTCCACATTTTTACATTGTATTCCATTTCCAGCGAGACTATTCAAGCCATCGACTCACTGATGGTTGAAGATGATGAGCGATTAGCAAAGGCTATCTGTAATCTGCTGCCATCACAGCACAACATCAACATTGCGCTACTCACAGTCAGAAGACAGTTGAAGAAACTTGAGTGGACTTATGGAAAGGCTCTGTAAGACATTTTATATAAACTCAGCAAAAAAAGAAACGTCCTCTCACTGTCAACTATGTTTATTTTCAGCAAACTTAACATGTGTAAATATTTTTATGAACATAACGAGATTCAACAAATGAGACATAAACTGAACAAGTTCCACAGACATGTGACTAACAGAAATTGAATAATGTGTCCCTGAACAAAGGGAGGGGGTCACAATCAAAAGTAACAGTCAGTATCTGGTGTAGCCACCAGCTGCATTAATGAGTCTTCAATGATTTGGAATAACAGAGAGGAAAAAGACTAGATAGAGGAGAAGAATGGAGGGATGAGGAGAGAGGGAATGGAGGATAAGGCTAGGGATGAGGAGGGTAAGGCCAGTAGCAGAGGGATGAAAAGAGAAAAAGGGAGAGGGAAAGGACAGAGAATGGAGGGAGGGATAATGTGGGAGGGAGAAGAGAAGGAGAGCCAACTTGTCTCTGTTGTCTATCTGAGTAATACCAGCTAATCACAGATTTACTAGCTGGAAGTAATGCGCACAAGTAATTCCCTGTCCCTGACACCCTTTGTATGCTGTGCATCGAATCAAAGCACTCGACATGTTCAGTTACATGGATTCCAGCTAGGGACCATGCCAATCCAGGCATTCTCTTCCAACAAGCACATTTCACACCACAAATATTTTCACATAGGGTACAAGCCTAAAGGAGGWWATTTCCCCTGCTCTTTCAACCTAGCATACATTATTGGAGATATACAGTGCCTTCGGAAAGTATTCAGTCCACTTGACTTTTCCTATGTTATTATGTTACAGCCTTGTTCTAAAATTGTTTAAATCGTTTTTTCTCTCATCAATCTACACAATACCCCATAATGACAAAGCAAAAACAGGTTTATACATTTTTGCTAATTTATTTATTTACATAAGTATTTAGACCCTTTACTCAGTACTTTTTTGAAGGACCTTTGGCAGCGATTACAGCCTTGAGACTTCTTGGGTATGATGCTACAAGCTTAAGATTTGATTTGACACCTGCATTTGGGGAGTTTCTCCCATTCCTCTCTGCAGATCCTGTCAAGCATCAAGCACTGTTAGGTTGGATGGCGAGCATTGCTGCACAGCTATTTTCAGGTCTCTCCAGAGATGTTAGATCAGGTTCAACTCCTGAAGCCACTCCTGCATTGTCTTGGCTGTGTGCTTAGGGTCGTTGTCCTGTTGGAAGGTGAACCTTCACCCCAGTATGAGGTCCTGAGCGCTCTGGAGCAGGTTTTCATCAAGGATCTCTCTGTACTTTGCTCTGTTCATCTTTGCCTCGATCCTGACTAGTCTCCCAGTCCCTGCCGCTGAAAAACATCCCCACAGCATGATGCTGCCACCACCATGCTTCACCGTAGGGATTGTGCCAGGTTTCCTCCAGACGTGACGCTTGACATACATGCAAAAGAGTTCAATCATGGTTTCATCAGACCAGAGAATGTTGTTTCTCATGGCTAGAGTCTTTAGGTGACTTTTGGCAAACTCCAAATGGGCTGTCATGTGACTGAGGAGTGGCTTCAGTCTGGCCACTCTACCAGAAAGGCCTAATTGGTGGAGTGCTGCAGAGATGGTTATCTTTTCAGAGGAACTCTGGAGCTCTGTCAGTGTGACCATTGGCTCAGTTTGGCTGGGGGTGGCCAGCTCTAGGAAATGTGTTGGGGGTCCCAAACTTCTTACATTTAAGGATGATGGAGGCCATTCTTGGGGACCTTCAATGCTGCAGAAATGTTTTGGTACCCTTCTAGAGATGTGTGCCTCGACACAATCCTGTCTCGGAGCTCTAGGACAATTCCTTTGACCTCATGGCTTGGTTTTTGTTCTGACATGCACTGTCAACTCTGGGACCTTATATAGACAGGTGTGTGCCTTTTCAAATCATGTCCAATCAATTGAATTTACCACAGGTGGACTCCAATCAAGTTGTAGAAACATCTCAAGGATGTTCAATGGAAACAGGATGTACCTGAGCTCAATTTCGAGTCTCATAGCAAAGGATCTGATTACTTATGTAAATAAGGTATTTCTGTTTTTAATACATTTTCAAACATTCTAAAAACATGTTTACACTTTGTCATTACGGGGTAGTGTGTGTAGATTGCTGAGCATTTTGTTTTATTTAATCCATTTTAGAATAAGGCTGTAACGTAACAAAATGTAGAAAAAGTCAAGTCATCTGAATACTTTCCGAAGGCATTGTATTCAGCCAGTCTTGTGGAGGACAATGGAAGTTAGAAAAATACAACATTTTCATAAACCAACACGTATTTGGTGTAACATATTGAATTACAAATTGCCCACTACTCCCTGGGCACTCCTGTGGATCGGAAAGGGTTAGTAAGTAATTGGGCAACATTTCTACCCAGCCAATTAGCAACTGAAGCAATTATCATGTAGGTCGCTATCAATAAAACGTCTCAATAAGGTGCAGAGCATTCGATTTGCCTGCTGGGGGGCAAGGAGACCCCCACCTCCTCTTAAACCGTTGACAACTGCGTGTCATTTTCAAGGGAATTTTAAATAAATGTTAACTATTTAGTTGTAACATCATCACCTCTTGACGAGCATAGTCAGAACTCCACATTTCAAATTATTTCATGAAAAACAATCAGTTATGATCAGTAAACATCAATTGATCATGTTGTTTCAGATATGTGAGGGTAGCCTCACGATATCTCTCAATATTGGCCACCATTAATTGGATATTTGAGTGATATAAAATAAATGTAAGCTTTAACAAACAACTATGATTGGTTTAGGTTAATTTCCCATCCTTTGTGGGCTCTGCCTGTCAAGCAGCAGAAGGGTGCATTTTCCGATGTACTGTTAGCTGATATTATAATGTTTAGTTTGCAAGCTACCGGTAGAAACTTTACACAGTTGGCTAAACATAGTGTACTTTTTCTCCAACCAACATAGGCCTACCTAGTGAAGTTAGCTAACATTATACCCTTTTCAACATTGTTTTTAAGAGTGTTTATCACGATTGCTGTAGACAGCCATGATAGGCTAAAGTTGAAGTCGGAAGTTTACATACATACAGTTGAAATCGGAGGTTTACATACAAGTAGGTTGGAGTAATTAACTTCTAGTTCCTCCCAAACCCGGATCCGGGAGCACCCCCCACAGTAAAAAAGCTGACTAGCATAGCCTAGTATAGCGTCACAAGTAAATACTAGCATCTAAATATCATTAAATCACAAGTCCAAGACACCAGATGAAAGATACACATCTTGTGAATCCAGCCATCATTTCTGATTTTTAAAATGTTTTACAGGGAAGACACAATATGTAAATCTATTAGCTAACCACGTTAGCAAAAGACACCACTTTTTTTACTCCACCAGTTTTTTACTCCATCAGTAGCTATCACTAATTCGACTAAATAAAGATATATATAGCCACTAACCAAGAAACAACTTCATAAGATGACAGTCTGATAACATATTTATGGTATAGCATATGTTTTTTTAGAAAAATGTGCATTTTTCAGGTATAAATCATAGTTTACCATTGCAGCCACTATCACAAAACTCACCAAACTAGACTAGAATAACTACAGAGAGCAACGTGTATTACCTAATTACTCATCATAAAACATTTCTTAAAAATACACAGCGTACAGCAATTGAAAGACACAGATCTTGTGAATCCAGACAATATTTCAGATTTTCTAAGTGTTTTACAGCGAAAACACAATATATCGTTATATTAACATACCACATGAGCTAACATCACCCCAGCATTGATTCAAGGCAAAAAGAGCGATAACATTATCACCACCAAAATATATTAATTTTTTCACTAACCTTCTCAGAATTCTTCAGATGACAGTCCTGTGACATCATATTACACAATGCATATAGAGTTTGTTCGAAAATGTGCATATTTAGCATCACAAATCGTGGTTATGCAATGTAATCAGTCAAAACATGGCATGCATTCTGGCCGGCGCCATCTTGGAAAGGCACCTAAGTTTACGATTATTTATCGATTAGATTGACAAAAAAAATACAGGTTGGACAGCTAATGAAAGATGCATTAGTTATTAATGCAACCGCTGAGTTAGATTTTTAAAATKAACGTTACTAGACATACAGTGTGCGTTACAGCCAGACTAGTGCCGCAATAATGGCCGACAAATGCGTTTACATTTTTCCACATAAATACGGAATAAAATCATAAATAGCTCTTACTTTTGGACGAGCTTCCATCAGAATCTTGGGCAAGTTGTCCTTTGTCCAAAAGAATCGTTGCTTTGTTGTAAAACGTCCTCTTCAACTTCGAAACTAGCAGCTAACAATAGCTACGTGGCACACACATGTCCAAATCCTCAAAGCGCAATACTACGAAAATTCAGAAAATAGCAATATACTCGCATAAACTGATATAAATCGGTTTAAAATAACTTCGTTATGATGTTTCTAACACCTATATCGAATTAAATCACAGACGGATATATCTTATGCCGATAACGAGAGCTTTTGAGCATGCCATTCTGATGTCCTCTCTTGCGCCTTGACGAGCGTCCAAAAGAACGGACATGTCACTCCATGGCCTTTTTTAAACTCTGAGAAATACGTAGAGACTCCATTCCACTTCTCATTGGTTACTGACATCCAGGGGAAGGCGGGTGCAGTTCATTTCGACCCATAGGGCACACACAGAGCTTTAAACTGATCTGAGAACAGAGCCTAGTTTTCTGACCTTCGCATGTCCTGTCATGATTTTCGCTGTAGAAAGAGTCCTGGTTCACCCACAGACATAATTCAAACGGTTTTAGAAACTAGAGATTGTTTTCTATCCAATAGTAATAATAATATGCATATTGTACGAGCAAGAATTGAGTACGAGGCAGTTTAATTTGGAAATGTAAAAAAAAAAATAGTGCTAACAGCTCCCCCTATTGACAAAAGGTTAAACTTCCGACTTCAACTGTACATACGTCTTGCTTCTGGACAAGCTAAACACCTTCTTTGCCCGCTTTGAGGATAACACAGTGCCACCGACGCGGCCCGCTACCAAGGACCGTGAGCTCTCCTTCTCCGTGGCCGACGTGAGTAAGACATTTAAAAGTGTTAAACCTCGAAAGGCTGCCGGCCCAGACGGCAACCCTAGCCGCATCCTCAGAGCATTCGGAGACCAGCTGGCTGGAGTGTTTACGGATATATTCAATCTCTCCCTATCCAAGTCTGCTGTCCCCACATGCTTCAAGATGTCCACCTGTGTTCCTGTACCCAAGAAAGCAAAGGTAATTGAACTAAATGACTATCGCCCCGTAGCACTCACCTCTGTCATCATGAAGTGCTTTGAGAGACTAGTCAACGATCAAATCACCTCTACCTTACCTGACACACTAGACCCACTTCAATTTGCTTACTGCCCCAATAGACCAAATCGCCATCGCACTGCACACTTCCTTATCCCATCTAGACTAGAGGAATACCTACAGTTGAAGTCGGAAGTTTACATACACTTAGGTTGGAGTTATTAAAACTTGTTTTTCAACCACTCCACAAATTTCTTGTTAACAAACTATAGTTTTGGCAAGTCG